>NC_134704.1:54686754-54926754 GCF_043290135.1 Rhipicephalus microplus | reverse complement strand
TTCCTCGGCGCGTGATCTAGATCGGCGGATGCGTTTAAATCTTTTAATTTCGAGCTCGATCGTATACGAAGAGGAAGCAGGATCGACGTACACGGGGGCACGTATTCAGTGCGCGCGAGTGTGTGTATAAGAACGGACCGGCCGCCCTGTGTGTATGCGTGGTGTGTACAGGAACGATGGACGTGCCACGCCCGGAGGGTATGTGTCTGCTTTCGAGGAATTCGAAGATGCCTTAGATTTTTTTTTTCTCTCCCCCCCCCCCGCCCTTTTTTTTTCTTTTTAAGTGTACGCGACAGTTTCGTGACTTCTTTTCTGAACACTGACCTTTTGAATGCGGACGACTTTTAGGCCAACTGCTGTGTGCTAGCGGCTACTCACACCTTCCCCCTCTCCCCGCCCATTTCTTTTTGCCCACCTCACCTGCGCGCTTCGTGCAGCATATATATATAAACGACAGCTTAGGGCCGCGATAGGCGTTGTGAGGTTCGAGCCATCAAGGCCGAGGCGTGAGAGGAAAAACAAAAGGTCTCGGATCCTCGGGCGCATATACGATTTCTGAAAGAGGGCAAGCTTCTTCTCTTTATGCATACTGCGAAACCAAAACGCTGGACTGTATTGATTGATTGATATGTGGGGTTTAACGTCCCAAAACCACTATATGATTATGAGAGACGCCGTAGTGGAGGACTCCGGAAATTTAGACCACCTGGGGTTCTTTAACGTGCACCCAAATCTGAGCACACGGGCCTACAACATTTCCGCCTCCATCGGAAATGCAGCCGCCGCAGCCGGGATTCGAACCCGCGCCCTGCGGGTCAGCAGCCGAGTACCTTAGCCACTAGACCACCGCGGCGGGGTGACGCTGGACTGTAGGATTAATGTTTGCGGGAGGTTCCAGAAGAACAGCGTCGCAATCTGCTTGTGGATAATACTTCGAGGTCTCGTTCGTGGGGCATGCTTCAGGCGATGGTCCTCGTGGATTGAAGGGGTACCCATGAAAAACAACACAGATAGATAATCTTCGTACGTAAATTACACGTATGTACACAAAAAAATTATATATCGAGTCGTGAAAGGTTACAGTTAGGGTATTGCTAACATTTTCAATCTGTCTCTTATTTTGGGGATAAAAAGTTCGAGCAAGCTATGTCAGAGTAAAGAAAAAGAAAATCTGAGCAAGTTTTAGATCATTGAAATCTAGATGTATATTTACGTGATGCTTTGTAAAATTAGGCTAGTTAGTCGATTTAAGCACCTGCAAAATGTCCCTCAGTTTAGGATACTCTGCACACTTTCGTTTCTTTTCCGTTAGCTCGAAAGACAAAAAAAGTAGTACACTATAAAACCGTTTTTGATTGTGCCCGTTTAGATCAATTTATAGCCTAATGCGAAGAATACGAAAAGGTTGGAGCAGGTACGTATGCACTAGTAATCCGTAGACTGCGGAAGTAGAGGAGCTTGTTCTCGTTCTTGTTCTTGTTGCCCTTCACATGTGGCTCATATCCACTGTGGGGGATCGGCCAATAATTGAGTGGTCTTATAAAGTATTATTCTATTTTAGAGAAAAGGAAATTACATATTGAAAACGTTGCAAATTTTAAAATGAAATTTTGATGATCACTGATCTGCACTTACTATCACGTTTTCTATTATTCACGTCACTGTCGCTTGCCTTTCAAACTACTTACTATAATATGCTATGCTATACTATATACTGACCTATTCAACACTATACTATCATTTTCCCGCTCAACTCGTCCTTTTATTCTTCCCCAGTTTCAGTTCCCTTTGCCAGCAATACACTTTGCTACTCTGCGCTATGCTCTGATCACTCACATTTCTAACCCCTCTCTCTTTTTTGCGTCTGCTTATTCCTACCTCTTTCTCTGTCAGCCCATTTCTTCTTATACTTTGCTAACTTTCTATCTCTTTCTTTCTTTTCTTCCTTGTCTTCCTTTCTATTTATATATTTCCCTTTCTACCTCTTTTATTTCCCCGTCTTTCTATAAAAGAGCCTGCTACACCAGGTGTTGTAGCAGGTTAGCACCTCGGGGTATGTTTTTCTTCCATTTTCGTGTTTGTCCCGCAATTGTTTATCGAATAATTATGTACAGGGGGTCCCAGTACGACTTTATAACATTCGAACCCTATTCTTTTTATTATTAACGATGTAACCATGCTAGACAAAATAAAGCCTTTCATTTGGATTAATTTCATTTCATTTGATAGCATTATTGTTCTCCATCTTTCTTTCTCTCTCCCTCCACTGTGGTATTTGTTTCGACCGTGCACATGCGCTGTGCGCCTGCAAGTTACCTTTTGTTTAAATAAAGCTTGAAGTAAACGGATGACGTATTGGTGATAACCGTCGACGGCCTTTTCACGTGTCATACATAATGAAGAAAACAGAACTGCAAGATAAGAATGAAACGTCACAGGTTGGCTATCTGTACAAAATCCGCAGAGTGCCTAAACTAAATGATACGATTACTACTTAGTATGAGATGCACCAGGCTCGTGGTATGCGAAGAATAATATCGATGTTATGTTAGAAAAACGAGGCCATAAACTTGCGTGTGGCGATAAAAAACCACTGCTTTATACCAACGTGGCGGGCTGCTTCTGTTTTTCTTGCCTTAACGCGTGAAACAAACAAACAAATGCTGACTTGGACGAGCGTCCTGGATCGCAAAAAGTAAATAAATAATATATATATATATATATATATATATATATATATATATATATATATATATATATATATATATATATATATATATATATATATATAGCATAAAAAGAGGTCGACAAACGTGTGAAAAAACACTAGTTTTACTAACGTTTCGGCAGGTGGGCCTGCCTTCGTCATTCACTCCGACGAAGGCAGGCCCACCTGCCGAAACGTTAGTAAAACTAGTGTTTTTTCGCACGTTTGTCGACCTCTTTTTATACTGCATTTTCCACCGGATCCATTGAATATCACCCCACCATATATATATATATATATATATATATATATATATATATATATATATATATATATATATATATATATATATATATATATATATATATATATATATATATAAAGAAAGAAAGAAAAGAAAAGAAAGGAAGAAGTTACAACCCTGCTTGGAAGGAATGTGGTTGCTGTTTTTCTTGAAACATTTTTTTTTTTATATAATTACATTCATTTCATCAGTCCTTCAGCGTTTCCATCTCCTTTCAGAGTGAGCGGAACAATGAAATAAATCAACATACATTGATTGGTTCGATGGTCGAGATACAAGCCTTCTGGTACAGGACGGGAACTTGACCACAGCACTGCCATAATTATCTCGGACAAGGAAAACAATACCTCACAACGCTGTAATTTTGTGCCGAAATTATACGCATGTGCCCCAGTGACATGAATTTGTGTGTGCCTATTTGCTTCGTACACTAATCAACAGAGGCAGTTGTTGCCAAACTACACGTGATGTGCGGTTACCACGCGTCTTCTTTCTGGGCCTTTGCAATGAAGCTGCAATATGTCTTTAATTGCGCTAATACCTTTTCCTTTTACAACTGTTACGCTTAATAGAGGCACCTCGTTTTCGAGTCGCCGTTCAACACTATAGCTAATGACGGTCTTATTCTAATCATATAGTGTTTCCTCTGACTGATAGAGGCGTACACTTCAGCAGAAGCTCGTAAATGTATGAGATCGGCCGCGATTTACCGCGGGCGTTCCAACCAGCTCTGAATCATCCTGACGGGTTCAGCCGAACGTTTATACACGACAAAGAACTTCGCCGACGCGGAAGAGACGTGCTTGCTGGGCCGTTTGAATTCAGTGTTACTTTTTTTTTGCACCCCCTGAGGTAAAATAGATTGCGTGCGTGTCCAAAAACGGAACGGGTTTTGTAACCGTCACTGCGGCCTATATAATGTACCATTACGACGATTGCCATCTCGCGTTGTTAACGGCAGGGAATCGTTAAGATGGTGTCGCATGTGCTTCACTGGTTATGTTCTCGTGAAATTAGAATAAGTGTATCGCCTGTGACGTTTTGCGACACTTTGTTGCACTCTGTAATTGTCCTGATTCCAGCGTCCTTGAGGAAGTACACACTGTGCAGCTGACTTTGTTGTTGAGTGAGTGTATTTATATGACACGAACGTTTTGTGTTCAATAATTATGGTGTTTGCGTGTTGTGTTGTCCTTGTCGGAGACGTTGCTGTTATAGGACAAATGTGAAAAAAAATTTTTTCTTTTATTTTGTTTTTCACCAGAGAGAACACACGACACACAAGTTTACCTAAAGTGCAGCTGATTACGGTCGCGCGTGATAAACTGCGCAGTTTAGAGGCAATTGCGCCGACTCATCCCCTTTCTTATACATCGTGTGAATTAGAGAAAAAAAAAACCAACACCGACATCGGAATTCGGGCGAAAAAAGATCTTTAATGCTAGCTCATAAAGAGCCGACAGACCGATCGGCTTTATGCGCCTGCTTTTGGGAGAAGCACTCAATTACATAAATTTAGGTGCGCCTGGTACACGAAAAAAAAATGCAGGTTGCTCCACTATATCGCATGCCTCGTGATAATATCGTAGTTCTGGTACACAAGTACAAAAACTTGTTCAATTTTTTTTTATTTGCGATTCACGTAGAGCACATTACACTTTATCGGAGTGAATTAGCCCTCTAAAAAGCATCTACAATTCTAGGCACACTTGATTCATTAAAAATAGAAGCACGTCTCCCGCTCCACTTTATCAAGTGTCTAATTTTAGCCAAAGCAAGTGTACTTACTTCATTTCTCTGACTCTAAATTATGCAGCAGTCACTGGAACAATTTGAACTAGTAGGTGAAGGATTCTCGCGCAATAGCGAACATTCGAACAAACCATACCGCGGTGGTCAAGTGGCTATGGTACTCGGCTGCTAACCCGTAGGTCGCGGGATCGAATGCTGGCTGCTGCGGCGATGGAGGTGAAAAATGCTGTAGCCCGTGTGCTCAGATTTGGGTGCACGTTAAAGAACCCCAGGAGTTCGAAATTTCTGGGGCCCTTCACTACGGCGTCTCTCATAATCATATGGTTGTTTTGAGACGTTAAACCACACATGTCAATCAGTGAATAAATCAATGGAATAAAGCAGACGTCGCCAGAACTGATGTGACAGTGTCAACTTATACGTGACTTCAGTATAAGTGCCAACTTATACGTGACCTCTCAGCTGGGTGATATGCACCCAGCTGAGAGGGTATATATTACGTTCAGCAATAGCCCACATATAGATTAAATTCCTGGGTGCGCTAGTGTACGAATCTTTCTCTGGACACGAAACGCAATTGGTACACACAGATGGACAAGGTAGCAATCTCAGGAACACGTCTTTCTTTCTTTCTTTCTTTCTTTCTTTCTTTCTTTCTTTCTTTCTTTCTTTCTTTCTTTCTTTCTTTCTTTCTTTCTTTCTTTCTTTCTTTCTTTCTTTCTTTCTTTCTTTCTTTCTTTCTTTCTTTCTTTCTTTCTTTCTTTCTTTCTTTCTTTCTTTCTTTCTTTCTTTCTTTCTCGGTTACTTAAATCCTGAACCGAGGAAGGTGCGACGCTACATCACTAATGAAGATCAACATGAAACACCTTTTAAAAATGGCCCCGCCGCGGTGGTCTAGTGGATAAGGTACTCGGCTGCTGACCCGCAGGTCGCGGGATCCAATCCCGGCTGTGGCGGCTGCATTTCCGATGGAGGCGGAAATGTAGGCCCGTGTGCTCAGATTTGGGTGCACGTTAAAGAACCCCAGGTGGTCGAAATTTCCGGAGCCCTCCACTACGGCGTCTCTCATAATCATATGAAGGTTTTGGGACGCTAAACCCCACAAATCAATCAATCAAACCTTTTAAACATGCGAGGAAGTAAAAACCTGGAATGGTGCGTCTTGAGAGGAACAAACAAACAAAAAGAAGCTGTTAATAAAATTTTACAAACCAAATAAAAACGAAAGAAGAGATGGAATGAAACGGAGGCACGAGGGAATGCAAGGAGACACGCGAAATCGTCCTCGATATTCCTATTCCCAGAGAAAGAAAGAAAGAAAGAAAGAAAGAAGGAAAGAAAGAAAGAAAGAAAGAAAGGAAGAAAGAAAGAAAGAAAGAAAGAAAGAAAGAAAGAAAGAAAGAAAGAAAGAAAGAAAGAAAGAAAGAAAGAAAGAAAGAAAGAAAGAAAGAAAGAAAGAAAGAAAGAAAGAAACGTTCTAGTCGGATACGTGGTGGCCCCCTTTTGAGGTTATGCTCCTCGGCGCCACGACAGGCGCATTTTATTCGGTGCGCTGCCCGAGATCGATATGCCGAGAAAGGTTCCTCCTTCTTCTTCTTCGTCTTGCAAACTGACACCCACCCGAGGACTCTTTTTTTTCTCATCGCGCGCTTCCTTCTCAACGCTCTTATTCCTCTTCTGTCTATACGCACACATTCGTACAACGCGCACGAGCACATTCAACTGAGCGCGAGCATGCAAGGCCCGCTGTGCTCCCTCTGCGTGCCATGCCATCGCGCTCGAGGTGCTCTTTATCATCACATCCTCTTCCTCCTCACCGAAAGCCTTCCTTACCACCTTCCCTCTCCCTCTCTCAGTCATCCTCCTTTCTTCCCGGTACCGATCACCACGTATCCGCTGCAAGGCCGATGATAAAGGCCCTTTCAAGCCGTAAAGGATCGTCGGTGTATATATATATACGTATATATACGGGGCGCGGGTATGTGTAGGTATATATCCCTTTAGCATCCTTGTTTTTTACGACTCCCGAGCGTCCATTTCTTCCGCGACTCTTCTTCTTCTTCTGCTTCTTCTTTATTTTCCGCGTCCGAACGCTACTCCTTCACATCCAGCATCGTCGTCGAAGCGCCTGACTCTTGCCATAAATTTACCGTCGTGCTCAGAATAATCGCGTGTGCCGAGAGGGCAGCCATTGATGCTGCTGCCCCTGCTGCCAATGTTCGAAGCTTTCGCGTACATACGTGCTATGCCCGGAATGGGAGCGGTGTAAACGCGAGCTCCTGTGATCGCTGCCGGCCCACACGATTGTGGTAGCCGGAGCCGCACCTTATAGATATATACCCTTAACCCATTCGCAACAAATTACAAGTGACGGAGGAGTGGCGTCGGTTCGTATATCTATATAGCGCCGGTGGTTGTTTCGGGACTGGTCGTGCGAGGCATATATCTCGGTGTTTATGATAAACGCGCGCGTGCTCTGGCTCGCTTCTCGGTTTGTAATTAGCGCTGCGCCATTGCGGGGTATATTGTACCTCGCTCTACGCCAAGGACCCGCTCGTGGCCGAGCAGGTTGCTATTGCGCTGGCTATAGTTGACGACAATGTGGAAGTATTTTTAATTAGTGACTCTATACATCTTCTATCCGGCCTTCGCTAATGGCAAAATTTCGCCACTCCTCCTATACGCATTCTCCAAAACAGCCCTAAAGAACTCTTGTCATCACACGCTTATTTGGTTCCCTGTTCACGTCGGACAGATCTTAGGCTGCCCTGTCGACCTCACTGAATCCGCTCACAGTGCTGCGCGCTAATTGATTGTCCGCGCAGATATTGGCCGATTCGAGGCCATGGAAAACCATCCGCTTATATAAAATAACTAAGCACTTCTACCTCTCCCGTCGGGTCTTCCCGCCACCCAGCCCTAAGCTAAGTGGGCCTCAAGCTCTCACTTTAAGGCTATCGCAAACAGAGTCACACCTAAATTCACACACGTCTTCCACGCCATATACCAGGAACTCTACGATAATTATATTTGCAACCAATGCACACTCACCCCGGCTACGCTTGTGCTCTGAGAGTGCACTGCAATGTAAAATGATTTTAACCCCGGGGCTACTTCAGCGAGGTGGGCGGCTGCCTTGCGTAGCTCCAGCCTAGCCGTCCTGAAATAGGCCGTCCAGCAAGCCCATGGCACCATGCAGCTTTTAGGCTGGGCCGCCAAATCCCAACGTGGGAGCCCAAGCTAAGCGCGTTCACGTGCTTCTTGCAGGACATTATTACATGTTACTCCATTCATCCATCCATTCATCCACCCATTCATTGCGGGGTACTGTAATGTAGTATGAGCTTTTCGCCTCGTGCAGCGCTTATGGCTGCCACGAGATCCCAGAACACGTCCTCACATACTTCCTTTCTTTTCTCGACGTAAGAGGCTAAGTTAACGCGTGCGACAGCAGAAACGTTTAGAGTGAAAGCGCCGTAGCGACTCCACGACCAACTGCTAACTCAAGAATAACAGAACAGCAGCAGCAACACACACAAAAATCACAGCATATCCGCGAGGATGACGAGTGGGGCGAAGTGGATGCACGGACAGATGCATGGACAGAAGTGCAGACGGACTGATGGACGCTTCGCCCTACACATAATCATTCAATCCGTGGATATGCTGTGACAGCGTAGATATGCAGTGACACCGTCCATCAGTCCTCGTGTCTGTCCGTCCAGGCATGATTCCATGCGTCCGATCACGTTCGAGAATTCTTCACCATGGTTTAGTGGCTAAGCTCATCGGCTGCTGACCATCAGGTCGCGCGATCGAATCCCGGCTGCGGCGGCTGCATTTTCGGTGAAAGCGAAAATGCTGTAAGCCCGTGTGCTCAGATTTGGGTGCACATTAAGGACCCCCAGGTGGTCGAAATTTCCAGACCTCTCCACTATAGCGTCTCTCATAATCATATGATTGCTTTGGGACGTTGAACCCCAATATCAATGAAACAATCAATTAATCAAACACTCAATCAATTAATTAATTAATCACTTAATCAATCAATGAGCTTTCGACAATGCAGACGGCGTGCGGGTAACACCGACGAGACGCGAGCCAAGGAAGCCGAGTGAAAGCGTTTTCAACGCACCCACCGCTCTGCTTCGTCCATGCCCCACCAACGTATCGCCCCGTACGGCGACTATCCAGGAGACTGAAGAGGCACTCGTTCTCCTGTACCCAGACACAGCCCGTGCAGCAGCCTATCGGTGAGTAGCGGTACAGTGCCATCTAGAACATCCTCACTCAACTGCAGTTTGTATGTACTTCTATGAGACAGCGCCGTCTATTAAACTACTCGGAAGATACTTCATTCTTTTCTTTCTCGTATCTTCTTCTCTCGGTTACGCATGACGCATGACAAGGTTAGACTAATGGGAGCTTCGCCCCTAAAGAGAACGAATAGTGTGACCGTGGTGTCGAGCGGTTACCTTCCATGTGAACGATATGATCATTGCTGTCCTTTTTGCGACTATTGAGATTCGCGAGAGCCTGTGATCATGCATAGACGTACGCTGTTACGTGGACACTCACATCAATTGTTCTCTCTTTCCTCCTCCATTTTTTCATGTGCGACTCCCCTTCCCTTCAGTGTAGGGTAGCGCACCGTGTTCAACCTGACTAATCTCTCTAGCATTGCTCTTGATCTATTGCTTTCTCTTCCTGATCGTATATCTACAACTGCGAATGTAACAATCAGTTTGTGTTGCACCCTCAGAAAATACCATTGCAGTACTTTGCAGAAAAGCGATGCCGTTTATGAATGGCCCTCATTTTCACACTACATAGGGCATTTGCGTATATGTTGGATCCCCTACAACTCATATGTGCAATTACGCCTGCAATTTTCGCCAGTGACGTCCTGCGATATACAAACTCAGTTCATGAGTGAAACGTCGTTACATACCGCCACCTGTTTACTCGTTGTTGTTTTGTACCTGTTTTGCACGTTTCTGCCGCAGTCGATGACGGTACGAGATGAACCAAGCTTGAAAACAGCCTCAGGGCCTTTAAGGCGAAAGCCTAATTGGATGCCTTCATCAAACACAGTATTTGACCACAGGTAAGGACGTCTACACGAGTGCGCCTATAGGAATCATCACGGTGTGAAGTCGCAAAGCGGCAAAAAATTTTCAACACGTCGTGATGACGTCAAAACATCATTCCATCATCGCGTGACGTCTTCGCTTGGCCAAGAGTGGGCCGATCATGAAATGAGCGTGAAATCCTGCATTTCAAGAACGGAGGGGGCGGGGGGTCAATAGACTCAACTAAGAACAACGCTGAAAAAAAAAAAAAAAGCCTTTGCCTTCAAGCCGACTCACACGAATGGTTAAGGAACACTGCGAGTTTTCTTTTTTTTTTGCTTCAATTATATAAAAGACAACTTGCAAAACACCATTTGAAATGTTCGATAAGCAGAATTTGCAATGGAGCGAGAACAAGGTTACACCTAAAAGGACGCAGATTAAACCTCGTGCGTGCCTTTGCCTAGAGAGTTCAAGGTGCCGCGCCTGACGCACTTTGCGAGAAATTTCCTCGGCCATGCATGCAGCTCGTTACGTGGTACCGGCTGCATCTTGTCTCGGGCGTTCGATCAGCACGCCGATGAAGCTTTGCACGTGTGCGCGGCTTGAGATTACATGGGATATAGGATAATCCTTCTCCGATAAAAAACTGCTTCGTGCCACGTGTGCGCTCGAAAAGTAACTCGCATCGGCTTACTTCTGTCACGTACGAATTCGCACGCCTATAAATGTGGCTTTGAAGGGTGCTCGAGTGTTCGTTTCTTCGCAAGTTCTACGGGTGCGAGATCTGCAATAGACTACAAAAGTTTCAAGTCTCGAAGGATCAACCAACTCGGCTGGACCGGCAATAAAAGCAATGCAGTCGCGTAGCTAAGCACTGTTGCACTGATAATATTCGCGGATATGTGGAAGCATCGGTGTAGTGCAAGTGACAGCAAAGCGTCGCAACACAGCTTTGTGTGTGCCGCTTCGTCTCGAGCTATTTGGCCTCGCTAACTACATCAAGTATAACTCAATTCTGCAAATAATAATAATGTTAATAATTGGGATTTCACGTCCTAAAACCGCCATTACGATTATGATAGACGCCGTAGTGGAGGGCTTCGAAGGTTTTGACCATCGGGTGTTCTTTAACGCGCACTTACGCCGCACAGTGCCCGGGCCTCCACCATTTCTCCTTCATAGAAATGCGGCCGCCACGGCCAGAATCGAACCCGCGACCTTCGGGTCAGCAGCCGAGCACCGTAGCCACCGTTCCACTGAGGCAGACCTCAATTCTTCCAGTGTCTGTGTGTGTGTGATGACCTTGCAATGTGTGTTACACTGCAAGGAAGAAGCAACAAAAGGGAGAAGGCAGGGAGGTTAACCAAAAAGACATCCGGTTGGCTACCCTACACTGGGGGATTAGGGAAGGGGACAAGAAAGACGAGAAAGAGGGAAGAGAGGGAAAAGAAAAAAAAGGTGGGGGAGAGACTGGCAGTAATTTTACTGCAGCGTGTAGAACTCTACCGCATGTCAGAGGCGTTCACACAAGCCTGTCTTTCTCAGGAAACAGAGCAGGGCTAATGATCTATATACTTGCACGAAAAAGTCAGGCATGCAGCATGCAGCGTGATGTTCGCGAAGCATCGCCAGTGGACTTAGAAATTATTTACGCCAGAGTCCGCAGGCCACGATTGCGGCATTGAAGTTGGGCTGTAATGAAGTCGTATCGTTTCAACAGACATCCCTATACGAAATATAACGACCAACGTTATGGAGTAGGCAGTGATGACGAAAGGTCATGGAGCTGAGCTGCAGGAAGGTTATTAATCGTCTTATGACCGGCTCAAGAACAACAGTTGATGTATGGTTCTTCAAATACCGCGTGCATGCAATAAGCTTAGCGCTGTTCACCATTATATTTCACTCTGAAATCGAAATAGTAGTAGCCAATTTACGTCAAGCTTCAACGTGGTCATATACAACTCATACCACAACTCATGAGCACAACTCTAAAGACTCGTAACAGTATATCATTCTCGTCTTCAGTGTTGCGAGGCAAACACTTGTACATACGCATCTTTAGGGATGCGTTCTCATGTCGATAGTGCATTCTCTGAATTTCAGGAAGTAAACTGCATACCGTAAGCGGGCACGTACACCCGTGCGAAGGAGTATTTTGTTGCAATCACACCCTTTTCGCACTATGTGTCTCGAGAATAGGCACCTTCCACCAGGGGCATATTTCAAACACAGGCGCCCCGGTTGAGAACAGAACTTATATGTACGTCTCGCACCGAAGCAGAATGCCAGGAGCACCGTATATTTTACGATGGGTCTGCCGTAGGCGCCAAATACTTCACCCTGGCAGCGTCTTTACAACTTCGGCCACGTTACACGCCTATATATGCGCACGCATGCACGCCGTGCACGTATTCTTCTCTACAGTTCACGCACGCTTTTTCCAGGCGCAGGTGATGCCCTCGCAAGCATGCCGTTTTTTTTTAGATCATGCGCACAATCGGAGATGGACTTGAGTGTATACGCACCCAACTTCTCCGTTGCGGGGTGATTAATTATCATTCGCCGAAGTGTTCGTTGTTAGCTGTGTATAGTTAGCGTAAGTGAATGTTGTGGGTGTAAGTACTTCTCGCAATATCTAACGCGACTAGTTGGCCTGTCTTATCGTTTGCTGCACTGTTGCGAGTTTCACAACCTTTCGACTTTCCCAAAGGTGGTGAAAGCGGAGCCTGTCAAAGAGATCGTAAACATGATGAAGGCATTTGTAATTACAATTATCATCATGTATACAATATCATCAAACAAACTATTTATGCTATGTGTATGATATACGATCATGATTACGATATATCGTTAACGATGACCATAATACGCCGGAGACACCAGCAGTATATATATATTGGTAAGAGGTTTCATTGACTGTTTGATTGTTTGATTGATTGGCTGAATGAATGAATGAATGAATGAATGAATGAATGAATGAATGATGTACAGAGAACAACTGAATGCTCCCCGTAAAACGTTGTGAATTTCGCACAACGGCTTAACGGAATAAGTGAGAACTGTGACTGGCCACCGGCTGATACGGGCGATTGGGCCCCGAATAGGATGATGAAGCGAAAACCAACCGATGCATGTCTGATGATGATAGGAAGAAATAAGACTATAATAACGATCACACAAGTGACAATGGAAAATTATGGCGGCACTTATAAGTGGGCAGTTAACTGAATGTACACTTTTTTCCTTTAACGGGGGAAAAATATACTTTTAATATCTATTATACTGTTTGTTCAGACCACTGCTGGTATAGACCACGTAATCGACATACATTTGCGACCACTACAATGAAGTCTTATTAACGGGAGTGGTCGGTACGTAAAGCGATTGCGAGGGATGTCTTTGTTGCACGCGTTAAAACATTCTTGGTGTATAGTGACATGTGTATAACGATAATAATGTAATATGCACACACACACACACACACACACACACACACACACACACACACACACACACACACACACACACACACACACACACACACACACACACACACACACACACGTGCGCAGCAAGGACCATAACGACATCCTTCATAAGGGTGCAGCCCTCAGTGTGGCAAAATTTCCGCGTGCAATACAACAAATACTACCCACTTACCATGGTTTTCTGATACCGTTTTAAAAAAACATTAAAAGAACGGCGCGTATAGTGTCCGCCGTCGCCCCACGCATCGTCCTGAGAATAGAGACGAGCACCGAGCGAGGCCCACGCGGCGATCTCCCCTGCAAGCGCCAAAATCTCCGTTCGATGAAAGCCGGCAGCGAGATCAGAGGGCGCTCGAGTTCTGGAGTGCATGGCTACAAACTGAGCTTTTGGCGACGAGCAAGCACCTCCCGCTAACGTCGCCACACAGCATAATTCACCCGGGAAAAATAAAAAAAGAAAGAAAGAAAAAAAGAAAAAAGGATAGAAAGAAAGAAGCGGAGATATACGTTGGTTCGATAAAGTGCACGACATATAGGTGTGTCTGCCCGCGCGCCCTGTATACGCAACACACCCATCCAAAGATGCTCTCTGCACGTAGTGCCGTATACCCTTCACTTATTACGCAGGCTCGGCACGGAAGAATACGAGAGCACGCTACTTACCCGCTATCTACAAGGGTCTGCGTACTGGACCACCTCAGCCTACCATTTACTTCGTTTTTTTTTTTCGTTCCATTTGTAAAGGCATGAACGTTGCCCCGTTCGTTTATGTACAAGCAGTAGAAAGTGTGCCATTTAATGGTTCTTACGCTATTTGGAAACTGCAGCGCATTCCTCTCTCCCCTTCGCGGTTTTCAACCCTTTTTCTTAATCATGTGCACTCTGCACGAGCGTGAGAGAAAAACAGCTTTTAGGGGTTTAGGCAACACTTCGTATACAGATGTGAAGATCTGTGAAACATTACAAATTCCTAAACTTCGCGATACAGTTAAGTTTGAAAGCACCTAAAGAGAGCTCTCTTATACTGGACGAAAGGAAGAAAGGTTCCCGCTTTCAACGCGTGCTTCCGATAGAAGAAAGAAAAGATAAATAATAAGGTCGGACGCCATGTTACACGGAACGCTATTCCGCACCTGAATAAACGATTTTCTCTGGGACAGTGCTGCCAGCTTTATGACGGAATAGAGATTCGTATTCCGTATGAGGCCCGTGGATGGCGGAAGCATGCTGCATACCTGGTAATCTCGGAACCCGACGTATAGCAGTAACAGTAATGTCCCCTGTCTCCTGCATGGACCCACACTGTGATCAAGCGACAATTTCTTCCGATGATGTCGCAAATTGAAGAGATCTATGACGTCGTGATGGCCTTAAATGTGTATAAAAACGTCACATATGGCGTTTCCTCTGCTCGTGCTGTTAGCTCGTAGGTGGTGACGTGGGTTCACGTACCGCTTCATTGGTCTGCAGTGTTTTGCTCAACGTCACCGTGCAAGTCGACTGTTAAGGTTTTCGTCTTAATAAGTAAATAAATAAAATAAATAAACAAATAACGCATCCCGAAGTGGTATATTTATTTTAGGCCGGGCTTAGCCTTTCGTGTCGAGTCTTCTCAGCAACTCGTTTTGCGGTGCATCATTTCTCACAGCAAGGGAGGTGGAAAGTGCGGGACTGTATACATCCGCTCTGTTGCACTGTACCATTCATAGGCTGTCGAGTCCCCGTCCCACTACTTGTGTAATGCAGCTCTGTTAGACGAGGCACGAAGAGATGTTAACTCATCAAGACGTTTCGCAATTATTTAGCCGACTCTCCTGACTTGCTCGGGCTTTAATCGCAGCGAGTGAACCAGCGAACGGCTCTGTCATGTAAAGTGCGCGGGAACGGTGCCTGCCTCAGGAGCCCTGTTTCCACATTGCAGTATACATCTTACACTTTCGAGATGGAGATACCACACCCACCGTAAAAAAGAAGCAACCAAGCAATACACACACACACACACACACACACACACACACACACACACACACACACACACACACACACACACACACACACACACACACCCACACACACACACACACACAAACCAATTAACAAACGCACGCACACAAAGACAGACACACACGCACACACAACACACACTTATGCGGAAGAGAAGAAACTAGGAAACACAAATACGCAAACGAAAAGAGTGTCTACGTTTTAAACCCACTTCTTTCGCATCGCCACGCTCATCCCCTCGCGTTATTCCGCCTAACGGCTGCGATCCATCACTACTCGCACGAACAACGAGCTGTCGACGAACGCAGGTGCGACGGGAGCGCCGTCACTGAACTGCGAAAACGAATGAAATCGCGTATATATACGTGCAAGTGGTCTGCGTATATATGAACGAGAGACGAGCGTGGGGAATACGAGAGCTAGGTGCGGCTTGTCGCGCCGCCGCCGCTGTGCTCACCGCGCGTAGCTGCTGCTCCACGCGAAGCTCATGCATTCTCATGCGGTTGTTACTTTCGTCGGCGTGCGTGCGTAAGCATATACGTTACGGTGAAGCCTCTGAAAGGCGTGTGCGAACACACAAACACGCACACTGCTACTCCCTTATCTCGTTTATTCGCCACCTCGTTCACGCCCTGCCGGCTTCGCGGGAATACGTAAAGAGGGAAAGCGTCAAAAGGATGAGCTGGCCGGTGACAACGGTAATGGAAAGAAAGAAAGAAAGAAAGAAAGAAAGAAAGAAAGAAAGAAAGAAAAAAGAAAGAAAGAAAGGAGGAAAGGAAGAAACGACAATACGTCTGTTGGCTAACCAAATGGTGAAGGAAAGGAGGGGCGACAGTCATGAAATAACAGGAACGGTCTCTTCGGAGGGTAATTGCCGCGAGGGCGAAGGCGTGGCCGCGATGTGTGGAAAGTCAGCAGCCAGAAACGGGGGAATACCGTAAAATTCAGCGTATAATGGCAGCTACCAATATGACACCACAGGAAAAGCGTTAGGCAGGGCTCACCGAACCGTTCAAGTTAGTTTTTTGGGTTTTTTTTGCACTCCAGGAGGGGTCCTGAGGCAATATTCCTATCATCTGTCACGTATTCTGTCTCTTCTATCTATCTATCTATCTATCTATCTATCTATCTATCTATCTATCTATCTATCTATCTATCTATCTATCTATCTATCTATCTATCTATCTATCTATCTATCTATCTATCTATCTATCTATCTATCTATCTATCTATCTATCTATCTATCTATCTATCTATCTATCTATCTATCTATCTATCTATCTATCTATCTATCTATCTATCTATCTATCTATCTATCTATCTATCTATCTATCTATCTATCTATCTATCTATCTATCTATCTATCTAAACAGTGTCGAATCAGATTAAGACAATCGAACTGGCCCCTGTCACGTCTGCATCGAAATTTGCATGTGAGCCGTCCTTACAGATGCGCTATAAGTGTGGCTTTGCATGCCTTGCAGGAATGGCCCATATCCACGAGGGCCTAATTATTGGCCGAGGCTTGTCGTGGAAACAACGCGGAAACACTTGGGGCGTTCCATCGCTGCTAACCTGCGTCGTCATTCTTCGTTGTTTTTCTCCTTTTTGTTTCTTCCTTCTTTCGGTCTCCTAATTACACCACTCCCATTATATTCAGGCCTCCGTGCCGCTCCTGTAATAATGAAGACTTATCACCATAATCACGTAGCACAAGCAATAACAAACTTCGATGTTGGTCCACGTGAGAGTTCGAAAGAAAACACCAAATTCCCGAGAAATAAAATCATAAGCCACAAAGATTTATTCCGGTGCATGGCGCCGGCATTCACAAGGGGACGAAAAGCGAAAGCGTCACTCTAAATCTATCAAGAGCGCGTCAAAAAAAAAAAAGAGGTTGTCGAAATCAGTCGGGACTCGGGCGTCCACGCCATCTCGAAACCCTATAACGCAGACACTTACGGTATACGAAACTCGAGGCAGTCGTATTGTAGTATTGACACGTAATCGTTCAGTATGTAATGTAATTCGAAGAACTTGTTCGAAGGCTTTCAGGAGAACAATTGCACATATGATACCCTTTGTCCCCTGTTTTTCCTTTTGATTACTAATAGTGAATGCATGCATTGGAGAATTTAGACTCGTTTAGCCTAAAAAAGAAACTGGCAAACGAGATTCTGCAACGTATTTTTTTTATTTCTGTTCATGTGCACGCGATAAGCGGTAGACAAGCATAGGATGCCCTGATGCCCACTATAGCAGCGACAGCAGCTCTAGCGACACACATCAGGGAGCCAAACAACCCCGCCGCGGTGGTCTAGTGGTTAAGGTACTCGGCTGCTGACCCGCAGGTCGCGGGTTCGATTCCCGGCTGCGGCGGCTGCATTTCCGATGGAGGCGGAAATGTTGTAGGCCCGTGTACTCAGATTTGGGTGCACGTTAAAGAACCCCAGGTGGTCAAAATTTCCGGAGTCCTCCACTACGGCGTCTCTCATAATCAAATGGTGGTTTTGGGACGTTAAACACCACAAATCAATCAATCAATCAATCAGGGAGCCAAACAATCACCCAATAGTCGTTCTGCTTTAACCACTGGCGTCGCCGAGAGAAGGGAGGGGAGGCGAATATTTTTGTGTCCTTCCAAATTTTTCAATCGTTGCATGTATATATATATATATTTATATATATATATATATATATATATATATATATATATATATATATATATATATATATATATATATATATATATATATATATATACGCACAAGCTCAAACACACGTAAGATCGCCCCTCCCCCACTCCTTTTCCTCCTTTTGCCCCTAGAACGACTTGCTGACTAAGTTTTGGCTTTGACGATCGGTAATAGGGAGTGAACAAAGCGTTGTACAGCAACTACTCACGGATTCAAACGTCACCTCAAATTTTTTAGTATAAAAACTATTGCGCACAATTTCTCGAGATAACCCTGTTATTTCGCGACAAATCTGCTCTCTAAAGATAATTTTGGCTATCATTTACGCATGTGGGCGGAACATGGGAGAGGCCTTTGTCCTGCAGCGGACGTAGTCAGGCTGATGATGATGATTATGATCATTTACGCATTCGACCAAAATTATGCCAATATGACCAGAAGGGAAGACAGTGGAAACAGGAGTAGTTCTGTTACTCAGCCCTAAATTTGCCGTTCTTCAATCCATGTTCAATCCATACATACTGTATGCGCGATGTTACGGTAACTAAAGAAACTGAAGGCAGGTGAGAGCGCTGCTGACTGATCTGAGTGGCGGCGTCATTCCCGGACGGGCGGTCCGACGTGACAGGTGTTTAACCCGCACCTTAGTTCTCCTTCTCGCCGCGCGGTGTCTTCATTTCGGCGCGAAGCGCGTCGAAAGCGGGCGACCCGCGGGAGATCGCGCCGGGCGCTCGTTTGAGGGCGTGGCGGAGACAAATCGGTGCCGATCTTTCACTTTTCCCGTAGAAGTGAAGAAGACGTCCCTATTTGATGACCTCGCGTGCGGCGCGCGCGGCGCCTTCAATGTGCATATCTATGCACTTACTCGGTCTATAGTCGTATGCGCAGATGATTTGTGCGTGCGCAGCGTGTAATAGTCTGCACATACGAAATTGATAGTCCTCCTTATTTTCTGCCTGCGTGCGGCTGCGTTGATGTTTCAACACGCATTATAAATTATAGTTTCTGTGTCGGATCCTCCAAGCTTTATGCTTCCGTACGAACGCTCTTACGTTCCTTTCGGCTCCCAGTCGCATCCACGAAGATTACAAAGGAACGCTATCGCCTACGTACGAAAGCTGCTTGAAAGTTTCAACAGTGGAACTTCTTATTAGAAAGTTTTATTGACGGAGATTGCAAGCGACTTGCGTCACTTGCGTTGTGTTGTATTCTCCTTGGCTCCAGCTATTCAACTGAAGGAAGTGTGAATAGCCCAAAAGAATGCGGTGGCCCAGAGGCCAGTGGTCCCCAACGCAGGAGTTTCCAGCCCTGCAGTGCCTAAGCTCTTGAGTTTTTTGTACTCTACCCGCTTAATTCCGTTCGTTGTCTGCCACCAAATAGGGTACAAAAGAACCCAACAGCTTGTGTACGCAATCCACTTGGCCCCGAAGCCAGAGCCATATAAATTAACATTCAATGTTTGGATGTCCTAGTACTTAAACACAGCGTTTACAAAAAAAAAAGAAGAATGAAAGTAAAACCTCCCAAAGCTTAATTAGGATCAACGTTCGCACGTGACCAGTGACATATGGGAAAGCTTAAGGAAGCACGTCATTAAGGTTCGGCTACGTGCAACGCACGCGGTAGCCTTTTGATATCGCGTGAATTCGGCTCAAGGAAGAAAGACGTCCAAGGCGAACACAAAGTGAAAGGCACTCCCAAGATGATGCCTTCGCGAGTGAACTGAATTTCAAAACGTGTGCCCCAGAAGACGCGATGTGGAAGTATTGGAGCGATTACGAAAGCCATGGACTCTTAGCGGCAGAAGAAAAGGTATACTTCTTTCCGCCAGCATAACTGTATAAAGATATTTATGCTAATTTCAAAAAAAATAACAAAGGATAGAAAAACGTCTTTAATTTTTGCATTCAGGGCCTTTTTTTTTCTCTATATGCGCGTGTGACTTTAGGGCGAAGTGTTGCGTATAGGCCGACGCGCAATACCGTCTTGGATGTTTTGAAACGCGGGGCGTTTTTATTACCGTTGCCTTGGGGATCGCTCGCTGGAGCGAAGATTATCTGCACCCGAGTCGCTGCTTCTTTCACTCCCTATTCCCTATTGCATCACAGCCAAATAAGCGTTAGTAACAGAGACCCAGATTACGTATACACCGCAGCTGCATTGTACAGACGGTATTATAGTCAGGAAAGCCGCTGTTAGCACTACACGTAAGAGGGGGGGTGAAAATGAACGCAAAAGCATTGTATCGAAAGGAAAAGCAATTCGATTTCAAAATCGATGAGGTAAAAGAGATCAAGACACTTTCCGGCGGCAACGCGCTTCTCAAGCAGCCAACGCGGATGCCACATCGAAGAAAAGGTTTTTTTTTTTCTTTTTGCATTCATGGGTTCTCAATACGCTTGTTGGATTAAGAACGTTAAGACTAGTCTTCTACTATACCACTCTCTCCACCATTTTTTCTTCTTTTTTTCTTAGCAGCCACGTGAAACGTATTAGTACCTTTGACACGCAGCGAAAGGGAACGAAATGCAGGCGGGTTGGGTGTTCTGAGTGGAAGGAATTCATGCGCGATGCTCACAAACACAGGTCGCGTTCAGCTGACATCTTGCAAGAAAACAGACGCGAGTATATCAGAACAACCGATCACGAGGCTATAATTTATAGACGTTTGCTTAATAGTTCTCGTTTTCTTAACGATCGTGTTTGTTTGTTTTTGTGTGTTTCATATGCACATTGCCAGCTTCCGTACTACTTTCGCAACTTCTGTCTCTTTGGGGGCAACCCAAAATGCGATAGCGCCTCTTTGCGCGCACGCTTCTTAACGCAAACTCTCTCCCGTATTCACAAACGCTCCTCGACTCTACTTTCACCCTTTACTTGACAGAGTTGAGCACTGCGCCACCGCCCGGCTGAAAATGACGCTGCGCTATTCAAGCAGACTATCGGTAACATGTAGTGACTTGCCATGCCTATAGATGGCGCTCCCATCGGCTTTCTCAAGTGAAGGCGAAGCGTTGAGTGAAGGGAGGTTCTAGAATATGGGGGTCTGTGTCGTGCAAGGAAGGAGGTCGAGTCACTTCAGCCAATCAGGAAACAGAACCAAGAAACAAGGAATCCTCCAATTCCACGCGTCTGATCAATATCCAATGGACGCCGACTGCATGGAAATGTGACGAAAGGATTGGTGGCGTAAGTGGGCGAGAGCATCTACCCATCTCCTTCACAGAAACCCGCAGTTATGTTATAATCTCGTCAATAATGGCGAACGTCACGAGTGCCGAAATAAAGCGCTCGCGTGACGTAATATAATTGAAACAGCTGTTAAAATTGTGAATACGAGAAGCCTTTCACTAGATACTGGAACGACAACTATTCGCGAATGCATGCGCAGTTTTCACCTGTTCCGGCAGTTTACTTTTATATTATCAGACATATTGGCATACAGAAACCCGAATTTCTTTGTACACCATTAACTTCTTCAGCTTAGATAAAGTTCAACTTCTCTCCGAACATTGTCTGCAGAGTGCCTGAAGAGAGAGAGAGAATGACTTTATTGGGTTATCTGGTGGACGACTGTCCTAGCCCCGCGAGGGGAACGTAGTCGTGATGCAGCCACACATCAACTTGGCGTGTCGTCCTCCACCAGGCGAGCAGCCCTCATTTACTCTCGCTGAACCTTCAGCAGCACTCATATATTGTTGTAAAAAGGGAGTTACGTTCGTAATCGCGCGCATGAAGACTTATTTCTCAGTCTCTGTATACGGATTATTTACTGTAAGCACTGCAGGCGAGCTAATTGTGGCTGTGTATATACACCTGAAGAAAAGAGCTACCGAGGTGACCACAGACTCAACTTGCGTATCGTCCGCAGGTACTATACGCATGTTTCAAACCTACATCGATGGTAATGAGTCGGCCGATGCCGATGCTCACTCTCCGGGCACCACCCTCGTCTCCTTATACGATTCGGTCCTCGAACTTAATCCCACCTATACATTTAAGGGGGTCACCCAATTTTTATCAGTTCGGCCATCAAATCCACCCCAAACCCTTTAAGGGCCTCACAAAGGCGGAGGAAGGAGCGATCCTTCGCCTTCCCACCAAAACTTTATTGTGCCCGGCAATCCTGAAACACTTCAACCCGCTTTCACGGGGAAGTGCCCGCACTGTGAGGAAAATTATTGTGATATTTTCCACATGGTGTGTGCATGCCTAAAACCCCCAAATCTCATCCCTATACCCGACCCTTCCCGGGAGGACTGGGAGGCAGCCCCGCTCGGCTGCTCTGACCTGACGGCCCAAGGGCCTTGGTTGAGCGTGCCCGGGCTGCGGCCGACGTACGCTAATTGGCTTTGTACGGGCCGACCCCTTAAGGACCACTCCCCACCTTCCTTGTAGATAACTGACAGAATTGTTTTTCATTATCATCATTATCATAATCATCATAAAACCTACAGATGTCATCCGAATGTATCTGCTGTACAGCCGGTTATATTGAAATCACGAGGGTTCTTTGGCATGCAGACGTCTTGGTCGATGATTATTATGGCTTGATTATTACTGCGCTGTGACCTGCTTGTTCACTGCCCCATATTTTGCACTGTTCTATCGTAGTGTTCATATGGCCTTGTTTGAAAGGAAACACATGGACAGCGTTACCCATTCGACAAATCGTGGAGTATCGAGTATATAAACAAAAGCGTGCCCAATATACCACCCTTCGTGAATCCTATACCGTTGGCGCTGATTTCCAATCTGACAAAAAGTAACCTCTGTCGGCATACTAATCAGGTCTTAACCCAAATACGACGCCTCTGCAGGTATCTATCTGTGTGTCCTCCCATCCAGCCTTCTATATACAACGGTGTAAAGGTGCGCCGCAAAAAAAAATAAGCCACCGCCGCTGTTCTGGCAAAGAGTTCTCCGCGTCTGGTTGTCTATCGAGGAGCTCGCATAGAACGGGGCACCCTGGCACTTCGCTTCTTCCCTCCATTCCACCTACTCCTGCCGCTACAATGCATGCAAAGCGTACGTGAAAGACAACGGTGCCGCGAAGAGGACCGCTGGCCGCGCTGCAGCTCGCGCGCAACCGCGCCACCCGCCCGTTCTCTCCGTCTTATCAGGTTCCGCCGATCGGGAATGGGAGCGTCGCACCGTTCTTCGTGGCTCCAGCCGCCGCCTCTTTATTGACTTCTTGCCCGACGAGGCGGCGGCGGCTTCGTAACGAGCGTCGCTTTATCGGCTCCGGCAAGCAGCAGCGGGGGCTCGGGAGTCGAGGCGGAAGTCTGGAACGCGCGCGCTCACACACACACAAACAGGAGCGTACCGTGTATACAGACGCACATACGTAGTGGTCGTCGCGCTGCTCGACGCTCCGACAAATGCCGTGAAATACGGCGGCGTACCGGCGCGACACTGCGCGTCCTTATGGCTGGCTGCAGTTCCGGGGCGTCGCGATTCGTGGGACGTTGCGACGTGGTTTGCGAGATGACCCCCCCCCCCCCCTCTTCCTCTCCCTCTACTCCAGAACCACAGTCACACCTGCACACGTTGGACGTTATAACGGCGTATTGGTGACGCAACGCGAAGAAAGCTATAGACATAACGCAGACACACGCTCGAGGCACGTGTAAGGAGAGACCTTGCTAGCTGCTGCTTTAGATGATGGGGACCGCTACCCTCCCCTCCACCTCTTCTTCGTTGTGTCTGTTGCTGGACTTGGGCTTGTACGGAGAGGAGAAATAAGAAAGGGATGAAGCCGATTCCTTTATTCTCTCTTCCACACTCCGCAATGCATTGCTCGCCGCCTTATTGAGCACTTTTCGGATTCGTTTCAAAACGCTTTTTTATCTCCGAGGAAGCAAAAGAAAGACACGCAAGAGAATCCCGAGCAGCGGCAATTTGGGACCGAAGAAAAATAAGCGAAAGAGGAAGGAAGCTTGGAAGGGGGGCTGGTGCAAGAAATATCGCGCCGCGTACGTGATCGAACGAAAACTAGAGCACTCAGCGCGCTGCGACAAGAGTACGCTGCTACGTGACTCGAAAGCAAGAGGAGGATGAAGAGGAGGAGGAGAAGGATGGGGTTGTGGGAGAGGGTAGAGTTTATTGGGTGGGACTGTCTCAGCAGCAACTTCTTCGTCCCCCCCCTACCTTTCCCCATCGCCATTCTTTAATTTCCTTCTCGTGTCTTTTGCTGCTGGCACTTCGCGACAAATCCGTTCCCGCAGTCCCCAGCTGTTACGTGCTCGCTTGCCCGCTGCGCGGAGGTTTCGACTGCAGGCGGGTAACGCCCTTCCATCGTCTGTGAGAAGCGAGAGATTGAGGAAGAATAGGACGTCTATCGGAGGTCTCCTGGTATCGGATATCTCCTGGTAGAGGAGTTGTGAAGGTGTACTCCAGATAGAAGAATGAGCTCAAAGTACACGTATTCAGTGACATCAAGACTGTATAAATCTTATATTAGCCAACAAAAAAGTAACATACTGTGTTACATCGCTAGATCTTCTCCTACTCTCTGTCTTTTCTCTCAAAGTCAGAGTAACAACTTAAAAACTAATGACTGCCAGGTTATCCGTTAACGCAGCGGACGACGTCTAGCATGGCAGTTCCAGCCGTACGGACGTGGCCTGCCAACAATTTGCAATGGGGGTCTGCGTTCATATACGGCTGCTGCGGACGCGCAACTAAACCTGTCTTTCCTTCACAACCACCGAAATCTCACAAGACGGTACAATCTGCATCATTGGAAAGCTTAACAGCAGCATGCTTCACGATAGTGTATAGTGCGTGCTGTCCAGTTATCGCCATTGACCAGCGCGCGCATCCTGTTTGGCAGCTCTGCGCATATATGCGTGCCTGCCCGTGGTGTTAAGTGGACGCGTCGTGCACTATACCACCGCGAAGGCTCGCCGCTGTTCGGGTTTCATTTGACGTCTGCGTAGAGCGCGCTAGCAGCCCGGTTTTGCTCTGCAAGGGTGAAACAGTGAGGCAGTTTGGGGCTCTGAAGTGGTATATCAGAAGCACGCGTGATCCAGAGTTGTCAGGTTGACCATGTGAGAGCCCGATACGGCCTCAACGTTTCGCGACGCAGAGCAAAAACCGACTGCCCGCGTGTTCTACACGGAGGAGACCGCGGCTGTACAGCCAGATTCCTGCATCACCATATTCCTACATACCGAAAACAGCCCTCTATAAAAAATTATGACCAGAGCCCGAAGTCAGGGAGTTGTCAAATATTTTGTATTGTAATTATTTTTATTGGCCAATAGCTGTCACTAATGATGTGTCGAGATAAATAGATAGATAGATAGATAGATAGATAGATAGATAGATAGATAGATAGATAGATAGATAGATAGATAGATAGATAGATAGATAGATAGATAGATAGATACTTAGCCCCCAAACCAAGCTTCCAAAATCAAGAAGACGTGCTAACTAAGATCACGTGTATTTAATAAAAAAATAATTTCTCTGCAAAGGGACAGTAAAAGACATAATTAATGGTGAAGCGTGAGTTTTAGAACGCTGCAGTCGAGTTTTGCTTGAAGAAATTTCTTATCAGTACTGCGGCCGCTCCTCTCCTGGATGCATCAATTGAGCCAGACGTACATATAAAGGCTCACGACATCGTGTTTAAGAATACATTGCTCAATAAACTTCAGAAGCATAAAGTGGCGTAGGGAATAGTTTAAATAATTCACATCAATGAAGACGTTTTTTGCTACTATGACATTATATGCGAAAATTCAAATCGGTAAACATACGAGCGTGTTGACCACTGCAAATTTTGAACATTCGTTCTGAAGGTGGCAGGTTACTCACTATAGAACATAGAAAAACCTTACGGGCCGGATACGGTACCACGCACGTCGCCTCTGCAACAGCAAACGGGTTCCCAAAATAAAAAATAGGGTACCCTAAAGCTTCGCCTTAAGGCGTTGACCACGATAGCGATATCCTGTTCCTTGTGCGTACTTCAAACACTTAGAGTATGACATCTTTTCGAACTTGCTATGCACCCACCGCGTGGCCTTATGCGAATAGGCGCAGTAGCGTGTGTGCCGTTTGCAAGGACTGATCGAAGCGATTATGATAATCACATATTCTTACACGTGCTGGCTATGGGTGCTGCAAAATGTCATGTTTCATTGTGAAGCACGTATACAAGACGCGTTTATTTGTAAAGCATGAAAGCTACTGTCAATGAATTTCCAAGCAGAGGAAATTCTTTTCACTCTTTCTTCTTCCACTCACATTCTTTCACTCACAAGCAGACGCATGGCCGTGTGGTAGATGATCCGCTTGCTCCGCAAACTATCTGGGTTCACTCCCCGCTGGCACCCAGGAATTTTTTATTTGCAAAGATGATGATTTTTCGCTAACAACCAACGACACTAACGCCGACGCCGCAATTTCTGCTAAACGAGCTCTTTAACGCTATCGCGTTAGTACTGACCTTACGTAAAGAACGTGCACGAGCGCTTTTGCGGCAGGGCCATCGATCTGGGAGAGCTTCGACGCTGAACCACTAAGACGACGTCCTCTTAGTGGTGGTCCGCGACGCGTATAAATAGTGTCGAGAAATGCGGCCGGCCGGCCGGTCAACCGTTTCCGGGACGGTCGCGCAGCGCGAGGCGGCATTTAGCAGAGCGGCACCGCCGCACTGAGCTAGCTCCTCTTTTACGTCACCGCGAGAGAGCGGCGAGCAGCGTGCGATGTTTCAAGTAAGGAGAGGAAAAGTAGAGGGGGGGGGGGGGGGGGAGGGCTGTAGTGGACGCCGTTTTGGTCGCGCAACTGCGGAACCCCCCACAGTTCTTGATCCGGGGCCTCCTCCCCACACATCAATAAGCACCACCCTCCCTTTTTTTCCAGTGCAACCGGAATCCCCTGCTTCTTGCCGCTGCCGGTGTAGCTGCAGTGAGCGCTTCTATACGCGATCCGCAGAGACGAAAAAAGCAAATCCAGTGCAAAAGCTGACCGAGACGACGTACAGGCACGGTCATTTCTAATTGCTGCTTGTTCTGGCAAATAATTAGTTGGTGCTATTGTCCAATGATTAGTCAGCTTTGATTGTTAATAATAATTGTTGGGGTTTCACGTCCCATACCCGCTATACCATTATGAGAGACGGCTTAAAGAAGGGCTGGCCTTCTGTGGTTCTTCAAATGTGCACCTAAATTTAGTTACGCGGGACTATAGTATATCGCCTGCATCGAGAGGCGACTGCCATGGCTGGGATTCGACCCTGAGACCTTTGGTTCAACAGTCGTACATCATAACCACAGAATATCGCAATGAGTCTAGTTTGGATTCGCGATGTGTGCCGTTGCAAGACATTGTCACTGCGACCAAGCCAAGGACATTGGCAGGTACATAGTTCTGTGTGACCTGTTTAGAAACAAGAAAAAAGCTTGTATGCTACTACTACTACTACTACTACTACTACTACTACTACTACTACTACTACTACTACTACTACTACTACTACTACCGCCACTACAACCACCACCACGACTTCACCTCCATTCATCTCAAGGAAAAAAACTTAGCGCAGTACTTATGTAAAAATTGCCAGTGCCTGCAAGTCAGTGTGACGCCATGGATTTCAGTCAGTCGCATCGTTTTCGTCCAATGGAAGTTCTCAAATGCAACTTGAGCATTTGCTTTTCTGCGTTAATATATTCGCTTAACGAATACCTTTTCTTTTCTGTGCTAATATATTCCCTTAACGAATGAATAACTTAAAAGCCCAGCGCAGATGATACAGGAAATGATTCCGTCATGGCTAGTCTATATGCAGGAGGATCAAAGCAATGCTGCGAGCCCACATCTACTTCATCCTCCGTAATTCTCTTCTCTCTTTCCTTTCTATATTCTCCCTTTCCCCCACCCCAAGTGTAGGGTAGCCAACCGGGCCAAGCTTGGTTAACCTCCCTGCCTTTCTTCTCTATTTATCTCTCTCTCTCTCTCTTCTCTCAGCTTTTGCCTCCCTTACGCTTTAAGTCATGGCGCGAAGAAGAAAGTTTGCAAATTTTCGTTGGTTTGCCCTCAAAGCGCATCTATCAGGCCATCCGCGTGGCCACCTCGCCTTTTCCTAGCACGCGCGACGCTGAACAGCTGCGTTCCTGCTGCGTTCCTGCTGCGCTCAGAACCAATTGCCACTTAGTCACCAGCGGCAGGCAGCCCGTGCGCCTGCATCAGCACACGCCTTACGAGATGAACTAGCACTGCGAGAACCAACAGCTCGTTAAGTAGAGATTCACGGGGGAGCGAATACATCTCGCAACTGCAATTAACACCTCTGAAGGGGAAGCATTAACAACCAACGTCAACCAGCAACACGTACCCCTTTTACCACAATCACACGCACACACAAAAGTAAATAACCTATTGAATCTGCCAGCTGTACACGGTGCGAAGTGCCGGACAGCGGAGCTGTAAGATTCAAGCATCAGAGTTATCCTCACGGTCACTTTGTTTTATTTATTTATTTATTTATTGTTTTTTTTATTTATTTATTTATTTATTTATTCTTTCTGGTCATGCGTGACGCTAACCACTACTACTACTACAACAGGGATGAGGATGGCATACAGGGCAGACTGAGACAGCCCTCTGTTAAAAATTAAGAGCGGCTGCCCTCCACATGTTTCATGGCATCGAGTTTGCGTAGCACTGTGGGCGAAACCTTGAGACTGTTTTGAAACATTCGAACCTCCGACACCTCCACCACTGCACCGCCAAGCAGCATCACGTACCAGGAGGATATACAGCAGCAACGTGGGACAAGCTCCCGACGCCTCCGAATGTATAACGCACTGTGGAGGGCCCTGTATTAATGGCCCCTGGTCGCGAGGTCGGCGGCTAAGGTAGATGTCTGCGCAACGGAGACGCGGCCCTGCATGTTCGCCGACTACGCCTTCGCATGTACTGCGTGCTCCAGCTGCTCTTTCGGCTACAGAGATGGTCTCTCTCCGCGGGGCGCGCAAAGCCTCCCTTTGCAGCATCGTGGGGCTTATAGCTTTGCTTATGCCTGCCTTCCTTCCTTTCGGGCATCGCCTGCCCCAGGCAGAGGCCGGCCTGTTTAGGCATGCCGATGCCACTGCGAACCTCGTTTCTCACGCCTTTCAAGCGGCCGGCCGCCGCTAGCTGGCGCGAGCATCGGTGGCATTGCAGCGGCGGCTCTGGCAGAAGCTCGGCAGCTCTCACTGTATGTGCTTGAGTTGTGGACATGCTAGCTTTTTTTTCCTTTTTTTTTGTTTTGTTTGCGGTGGCTTCCGCAGGCTTCCGCCATTCATCAAGGCGATGAACATGCCGTGAGGTCACTCTCTCTCTCTCTCCTCCACGCCCCCTTCTCTCCTCCTCAGCCTCCTCTTTGCGACCCCTTCTCGTTGGCCTCTGGATGGTAGATGTGTCTATTTGCTCCGCGGCACACCGACAGTAACAGAAACCTCTCGGTTGTGCTGAAGAAAAAAAAAAACTGACTAATAGCTATGGTTAGCCAAACAATCATGTATATTGCACTGTAACGAAGCGGGTTATACTAAATTTAGTACAACCTGCTTGATTGTAACCATGCATTATGGCTTTGAAATAGTTAGCTCCACCACGTGAGAAGTTACGGTGCTTGAGCGGATTTCATATAGAGAACATCATGAACATCAAAGATTTGCGAAAGGTTTTATCCAAGGATATCCTTAACCCCCGTTTGTCCCCTAATCCACTCTGCTCTCTTCTTGTCTCTTAAGGTTACACCTACCATTTTTCTTTCAATTGCTCGCTGCGTCGTCCTCAATTTAAGGTGAACCCTCTTTGTAAGTCTCCAGGTTTCTGCTCCGTATCTAAAGGGTGAAGGATATCATAGTTGAAATAAAGAAGAGGAAATGGACATGGGCCGGGCATGTAGCGCGTAGACAGGATAACCGCTGGTCATTAAGGGTAACTAACTGGAGTCCCAGAGAAGGGAAGCGGGTTAGGGGGAGACAGAAGGTTAGGTGGGCAGATGAGGTTAAGAAGTTTGCGGGTATAAATTGGCAGCAGCAAGCACAGGACCGGGTTAACTGGCGGAACATGGGAGAGGCCTTTGTCCTGCAGTGGACGTAGTCAGGCTGATGATGATGATGATCCAAGGAGGTTTCCTTGGTTTTATCCTACAGCTCTACGAGCAGCTGTTTCTCGGAGTGTCGCCTGAATGATTTCATCCTTCGAGTCCCTTGACTGGGCGGTAAAATAATCACGATACATCTAGCACGTCATTACAGCCGGTTTAACGCAACCCCAAAGCGGTAAGGGTCCTCTCGATAATTTATGGCATGGGAAAGAGTAACCCATAAATAAGCGTGACTGCATCGATGGGTAGCTACTTTATGAAGTTGGGGGCGAAATGTTTGTGTGACCTCACGCCTGGAATATTATTAATCTTATAGCTAATTAGTACTCACAGCTCGATATTAGTACACACAGTGTCAAAGTAATCTAATGCCGATAACGTCAATTAATATGACAACTGACGCAGCTAGCATGTAATTTTTATTTGCCACTGTTCTGGCTTTTACCAAGCTAACAGGAGCGTTCAGTTGGCAGTATGGACTCGTAAATATATGTGCACACCCTTGTCAAAAGAAATCTGCTCGTGAAATCTCACTCAGTTCGTAAAATTAAAGCCTTATTGCTCACTTCATCAAACGAAAGCCTTATTGCTGTAAACGAAACCAAAGTAGGAGAATGAGGCCATATATTTCGCACTGATCAGCGTCGCAGTATGATACGCTATTGGTGCACGCCGTTTACGATCGCTTATCTGCGATAGGTGATCGATGAAGACAAAACGATGTGAGATACGATCGGCATTGTTTTGCGAATATATGGTCGAACGAGAAACGTACGTTTCCCCTCTTGCTGAGAGATCACTGCATCTATTAGAAGCCCTCTCAGAAGTAACAGATCCGCATCGTGTCGTCGTCGTTTAGGCGTGTACACTATGAATGCAACATCAAGGAGATATATGTTCACCATTATGGCTGCCGTATAGGCATATATGTGCCCGTCGAGCACGCTGGTATACTTCTTGTCGGCTGATATATAGGCGATTGAACAGCAATCCACTTTATGGTCGGGACGTGTCGCGTAAAGCCACGTTCTCATAAAATGGAATGGCTGTGGTACACCAACAGCCATTTTTAAAGGTTCGTAACGAAGTATATAAGGTGCCAATAAAGAAATAACTTCTATATCAAAGACTTCTTTACACCCTGGAACTCTGGGTTATGCCGAAAACGTTACGATGCGCTGGGTTTCCCAGTTAAATTAAATTTGTAACCGTCTAGTTTGAACGTTCTGAGCACTTCTGAAAAAAAAAGAAGGATGCTTTTCCAATGGTGTATGTGTCTAGGTGCCTGTCTTAGGTGTGTGTGTGTGTGTGTGTGTGTGTGTGTGTGTGTGTGTGTGTGTGTGTGTGTGTGTGTGTGTGTGTGTGTGTGTGTGTGTGTGTGTGTGTGTGTGTGTGTGTGTGTGTGAGCTGACGGTTTTCGTTTTCTCACCTTCATTTGCCATACTATTTACCATACTATTCCCCTTCCTGTGTGGAGAGTAGCAATCTGGATGCTTAATCTAGTTTACCTCCCTGCAATTGTTGCACTCTTTTTCCCTCTCGCGCACACACCTCTGTTGCGCGCACGCAAATGATTACCCCGCTTCAAGCAGTAACTTGAATGAAATTCACCTGTTTCGAAGTTTTTCGAACATCCGGCATCTGCGAGTGTCAACTTCGACACCGCAATAACGCGTGAAATACATATATGACGGACTTTGAATCATGATTATGTGTATCTTGAAAGTTCACATTTCTGGGTTTTACCCACGATGCGATCATCGCGTAGTTGCGTAATTAAATTAAAAGGATGCTAAAGTGAAACTACGATTAAGTATAGTTTGATAAAGTACTCTCTGAGTACAATAACGTATGTTTATCTTATTACCACAGGTTTATTGATAGAGAAAAAAAATTTGAGTTCAAAGTTTCATTTTCGAATTTCGTGCCTAAATGACTGCACATGGTGACACGGATTTCAAGGTGTACTTGTCGTACTTTGGTAACATTGGCCCTGCGAAATTTTCCTGGATCTTAATATGTCCCGCATCACAAGGCACTTCATTTTTCCCAATTAGGAATTACTTAACAGACGCCGTGAACATCCATGACGTCATGGCGTTTGGGGCGCGAATTTCAAAGCGACGTCGATAGTCACATTCCATTTTCAATCGTTTCCTCGCTTACCTGCAGCGCCTGCTGGATTCGAGAGTGGTGCTATCGATATTGTGACACAGTAATTTACTAATGCGATATAAAATCGCTTAGGACGACGCCGTACGTGCGCGTTGGAAGTACGCTCCATGTGGTTTCGTCGTCGCGGAACAAATCATGCGCGAGCGTGCGAGTTCAAGCAAACATGAACTCCCGTACGCGCTCGTGGCGAAGACAGGCCAAACGCCATGTAAGTGCTTTCTAGAGTCGCATAAGCTTGCCCATATAGCCCTCTAAATTTTCCTCTCTTTCCATGGGCTCGTTCCCAATGCCGGTTATCTTCTTCCAGACATAAATCTGACGACGGCGTTTGCTTCCTGAGCAGCGTAGACATGCCGAGATTTTAGAGTTAAACGTCGAGTGCAGCTGTCAAGGAGAAAATGGCCAACGCGCTCCCTCTATCTTTCTGGGGCTGTTAGTCGCAATGAAACGTGAATGCCTACTCGTTGGTATGGCTTCATCGTCGAACTTTTTGTGTGCACTAAACAAGGACACACAGAACGCCAGCACAGACCAATAACTGAATTTCATTCCTATTACTGAGCATCTATAACCCTCAAGGACACGTACCCGGCGGTATCCTATACGTACGGGTCGTATTTTGGTTGGTCATCATTTAGTGCGCGTAAATGTGCGTATAGTCGTGGCATATAATGATTGTCGCTGCATACGTTTTGAATACATAGTCGAGCAGGCAACTGGCCGAGTGTACAGCGATGGCTTAATTTATGCCACGTCGGGCTGTATAGAAAGGTGCACACCCTTCCAAGCAGCAGCTGCACCTTAAAATTTATCTGTTTTCATTCGTTCGATGTTTTTTTCACACGTTCACTTTCTTTGTCGTTTTGACCTTATTTCTATGTACAGATAGGTGTAGTGTTCACTCACGTACATCTTCACTTCACAGCGGCTTCATCTGTTATGCCGAGATAGTCGTAAACTGTTCCCTGTTACACTTTTTTCGACAAAAATTCTTTTTGCTCTGGTTTATGCTCTACTTTACTGCGTGCTTTCGTATTTATTACATAAATGTAATTATTTCTGTAGTACTTGTTTTATAAATCTGCACACGCGAGAAGCTGCGCGCATTAGGGTGGTCAATCCGAAGCATAGACGATAATTTTGTGGCTGGCCATTTCCTTCATAAATGCAAAAATTTACCGCGACTGAACATACCCGCAACGAATTAGAGCAGGCCAAGTATGCTTTCTACCTCTCTGTTAGAAAAAGATGCTTGACAGAACAAATCACTCATACTTAGAAGAAGCTTGTTCTGATAGCTGGTCTACCATCGTTACAGGTAAGTTTAGTGCAAAAAATTAGCTCACCCACAAGAACCCAGACGAAGACGAGCACTCGTACTCGTCTGTGGTCTTGCCGTGTGTGTATTAATTTGTCGCTATCTGTCCTTTTTTTTCCTACTTGCAAGTCCCGGAGTCCTCCATGGAGAATTCGGCACCCTGCAAACTTGTCCTTACGAAAATGTCAAATGTGGCACTTATATACTCATATATGGCAGCATATAATTTATGTATGTCTGCATATATGGCTAACGTTTACCATATATGGATGGAATTAGACCACATATGACACGACAGGTTCATATATGGAGTCAAGTGCAGCTATATATCGCCGGACCACACCATATAAGACAAAGTAGATCCATATATAGGTAGCAACCATATCTGGTAATAATAACGTACATAAACATCTGCAGCTACGAGTACAAGACGCTGATTTCTTGTAACCAGCGCTATATTTTCTGTTCGGAGAACTACGGGTTATATAATGCGGCCCTAACACAGCCACAGCACGTACGATGACGCTTATACGATATTGGGGCGTGTATATACGTGTGTGTGTTTGTGCGTAAGCGTGAATGTATGTACGCACGTCGCCAAGCAAATATAAATGGCTGCGTGCGGACAATTAGCCAGCTTGTCCCCCGCCACGCGTCTAAACAGGCAGCCGTGGCTTAAGTCCAAACAAGCCGACAAGCCGCCGGCAATTTTGTCGCAGCGGTCTTTCCGAAGATGGCATGAGACTTCGGAAAACCCTAGGGGGGCTTGTGAGCCTTAGCAGGACTTGTGTGCATGTTTTTCTGAATTTCACCGTCGTCGCCTATTATGTTGCCGATGTTTGTAGACGCTAGATGAGTGCCAAGGACAATTGACAGAGTGAACAGAGAAAGAAAGAAAAAAAGTTGTTAAGCGGAATGAAGCAATGTCGTTGTCTTTCGTACCATTACTTCAGCTATGATTGCATATGTTTTTCGTTTAGAAGAGAATCTGCTAGTTAGCATAAATATTCAGTGTTAATGTGTATTATACAACTTGTCCTGCACGAATGAAAGCAGAAAGGCAGCGATGAAATATTGACAGCGCCCAGTAACTAAATGAGTGCCATAATAAGGCAATAATCAAGGTAAGCAACCGCCTCGGGGTTTACTATGCTACGACAGAAATACTCGATTTCTGCGAGCTCCCTTTCTGTTTACCCATCAAGTTCGCATATATTGACGCCGTCAATTGGCCATTGCGCTATGCATGTATACATACTGCGTCCAATGTCCTTGTGAACAGAGGGATCTGAGAAATCTCCTGAATTTTGTTACAGTGTGTGCAATACCACACATACGTGTAGAGTTTTATGCATACAGTTTTGGTGTTGATAAACTAACAGTGAAAATATACAATACTGTGCGCTTCGCAAGCACTTAGTTTACAGGTTGGAAATGATAGACAGTGCATGCCGACTATCAAAAAATAAATAAATTGAAATATCGTTTTTTTTTTTCACAGATCTGTCTTACGCCAATAACAGGTACCTAACCCCTGCAATGTCGATTACCACTGTGAGCCTCTATACTGTTTTTTTTTATGCGACACAATATGGTAGGTTCTTCCGTCCACCCATCCATCCGTCAATCCGTCCGTCCGTGCAACTTCAAACTCATAAACCATCTACCTATGGTCTTCCCTTAAACGACTAACGTCATTCGCTCGTTAAACACGTATAAGCGTCGTTCGAGGGATGCTCTTTGTGACAACAGTGTAATAGGACAAGCTTTCCAGTGCAACAGGGTCTATATAGCACAACTCGACGAGTTGCACCGAAGGTTGGTCACGATACCAAAGCGCAGCAACGAGTTGCATAGCGGAAACTAATACCGGTTTGTCAGCATGTATGTGTGCATTTGTCATGGAACGCGACGGGTGATTACAAGCGATTACAATACGCAAACTGTTACGCGTATGGAGCAGACACATTGCATGTTCCTGTCAGTGTCATTGTCTTAGTCGCTTCATCCATTATCGCCCGCATGGAGCCGCCGCACAAGGCCCGAGAAGGCATGGAACCAGTGCAGACAAGACTGCGAGGCCACTGGCTTGGCGGCCGCGTTCTTGTTAGCTGAAGTTAAAGACGGCAAGGACAATGTGGACAGCGTCAGGCACGTCCATGCCTTCGCGATCACCCGTCTGAGGACGTCTGCTCATTTGCATAGCCGACCAAATGACTGAATTGTAATCTCAGACGTCAGTGTTTACGAACGGCAAGACGCAGCAAACATTATATATACATAGCAACTTCTCCAACTGCTCCTTGTTTATTCCTTCGTTCAACCACGTGGTCGCAATGAACGTGGTTCTCCTAATACCACTGGCGTTTTGAGATGGTTAACCAAAACAACACCGCCATCAATATGCAGCATCCTTCGAGATAATCGCCGATGCGTGGTTGAAGACGTCATTTCGAAATGCTTTGAACAGTTCCGCTACCTCTCTTCATTCAGTAGTATGTAATAATAATAATAATAATAATAATAATAATAATAATAATAATAATAATAATAATAATAATAATAATAATAATAATAATAATAATAATAATAATAATAATAATAATAATAATAATCATAATAATAATAATAATTGATTGATTTGTGGGGTTTAACGTCCCAAAACCACCATATGATTATGAGAGACGCCGTAGTGGAGGGCTCCGGAAATTTTGACCACCTGGGGTTCTTTAACGTGCACCCAAATCTGAGCACACGGGCCTACGACATTTCCGCCTCCAATAATAATAATAATAATAATAATAATAATAAATGGTGCTTTACGTCCCAAAACGACGATGCACTTAAGTGAGACGCCCTAGTGGGGGCTCCAAAAATTTTGACGATCTGGTGTTCTTCAACGTGCACTGACATCCCACAGTACACAGACGTCTACCATTTTTTGGATGGGACCATTCCGCACTTCATCAAAACCTGACCGCTACGGTTGGGTTCGAACCCATGACCTTCGGGTCAGCATACGAGCACCCTAACCACTGATACGCCGTGTATGTATGTATGTATGTATGTATGTATGTATGTATGTATGTATGTATGTATGTATGTATGTATGTATGTATGTATGTATGTATGTATGTGGGCGTCGGCAGGGTGTGCAATTAGGACGATTGAACTCCCTCTCTCCCCTCGCCTCGCGCTACAACTTCACTACGCCCCGCTACTACAGCACCCCTTTCCACTGACTATTCGATTAAAACTTTATTTTGATCAAAGCTTTATTTACCCTTTCCACTGCCCCGTCGCGGTGCAACGTGGGTTCGCAGCGCCCCAAAGCGAAATCCTTCTGACGCCCATCGTTGGTCCGCCTGTGTCTGAGGTATGCCGAGCACCGTTTAACCCAACTTTGATCCCACCACAGCTGCAATGTAGGTTACACTCGCTGCGCAGTGAATAAAGCCAACGAAACGAAAAAGCTGCTGCGGCTGCGCCGAACACCAGGAGCTGCTGGCTGCGGTGGCCTCGACCCGCCGGGAACCCCCTGGCGGCGTCTGTGGCGGCAACGGCGGAAGCGATAGCGCGCAAACACAAGACTTGGGCGCTGTTTAGTGGCGCGTGCATAATGAGAAGCGGGCACGGCCGAGGGTGAAAGAGAGACAGGAGGATAAGAGAGGCACCGAGTCGTTGTTGCGCCGAGTCCCGTGAACGCGCGCGCGTGTGAATTGCGCCTCCGGGGCGCGCTCGACGAAATCCGCCGTTCTCTCCCAGTTGTTTTGCAGCATCAGCGATAGATAGCCACGGCGAGCGTATTTCTGAGGCAATTTCGTTGTTCCGCATTTACACGTTGCGTAAACGCCACACTTCGACGTATAGGGCTAACGTTTTACTCAGGCGTGACCAGAGTTCGACCGATGTCACTTCGTCAGTGGCGGGATTTCTTGTGCAGCCAGGATAGTTTTTCTCTTTTGCTATCATTTATCTTTTGTGTCACGTCTTCAATGGCGGGACTTTTGCAGCCAGGATAGTTTTTCTCTTTTGCTATCATTTATCTTTAGTGCGACTTCTATAAATGTCCTGATTGTCCTCATTTAACAGAATTAATGTTCATCGAAGTTAGCTGTTTCAACTATAAGCGTGCGCGGGGCCCTTCTTCAGAGGCGGAGAGGGGAGTAAGGTTCCTCGCAGCACCCCCTTCGCTATTAAGTTAGTGCATGCGGCAGGCTATGCGACCTCCTCCCCTCTCCTAGGTAACAAGGAAGGGGCGCCTATGCCTTTAAAGTACGCTTAACCTGCTATACCTCTCTGCTTTTTCTACACTGTCTCAGTTTATCCTTGCCCCAATTCAGCAAGCTGTAATGCACGCTTCGATGAGAGTACGTACGCTCCCAACAAATGAACATTCTTGCGGAAACAGCGCCGAAACAAAGGACAAGAGGAAGCGGGGAACAGCACTGCTGTTTGGTTATTGATTCCATAAAATCGGTCAGAAGGAAAACGCTCATTCTATAAAATTCCGAAATCAGCTATGTAGGCCTGGGTGGCCTTATAAGCGTGCACACTGATGCTTTTGTTTTAAGCCTTTGTTACCGATGAAGGAGTAGTGAGAGCTTAGACATTCGTAGCGTTCCCTTTTAAGGGGCGCAAATATTCTTTGCAGCGCCCCTCGATCCCTATAAAGGCAATGTATATTGGGCAGACTCGCGCCCCCACTACCCAAAAAGCCCATGTATTGAGCAGACTGTGCACCCTCTCATATGCGACTAGAGTCGGGGGGGAGGGGGCTGCACCACTCGTGTTCACGTTTATGAGTGAGATGGAGAAACAGGGAGAGATACACGCACTGCGACAGATCACGTGTTAACGGAGGCCAACGCATTATTCGCGCGATGGTGGACTAGGCGGCAAACCGTGCGACGACCAACGATGGCTCAATCCGAAACTTTTCCTCCTCCTCGTCGGCGTGCGCTTAAGTGTCCCGACACGAGCCGCCCTGCTTTACGGTATTGGGCCATTAATCAGCGGTATGGCGCAAAAGGCCCCGTGGGTTTTGTCGGGATTCCGGTGCACACCGGCGCGCTCACTCCAGAGATTTGCAACGAGGTGGGCCTGTGTCTACTAGTCTCGTAGTTTATAAGGTCGACGCGAGTTTCCAAATGGCATTTTACAGGGAGTGGGCTGTGACCAATGTTGTCAAGTATGGAGGTCGGGGTTCGCCACGTGGATTGTGAGTGGTTGCAACGGCTCAGCCTCGACTTTCTCGCCAATGTTGCCAGGTTTGAAGAATCTCACGGCGTGCGGACGTTCTTAGCGCATGTTGACTCAGCACTGCTGCCTACTCTATTTTTTTTTCTTTGATGCTTCTAATCCCTGCATAATGTCGCTCAGCTGTGCATCTTTACGAGCAGCAGAAGATAACGCAGCCTATCTATCTTTTCTTAACAATAACCATTACCAACCCAGTGTCGCCGCCGTCTTTAGCCCTATCATCATACTCTAGCACAATGTGAAGGCATCATGCTTGTTTCACTCGATGACTCAATACAAAGGCCTCCGATGACGTTATCACGGTGAACGCTTAACAAGATGTGTATGTATGTATGTATGTATGTATGTATGTATGTATGTATGTATGTATGTATGTATGTATGTATGTATGTATGTATGTATGTATGTATGCAGGATAATCGAAACAACCGCTTATCCATCTCATCTTTCGTATCGCCCGGCCACTTGGTGTCTTCTCTGCCAAACCGTTGCTCATTTATCTGATAAATGGCAGCATTCTGCGAAAAGACCCACGGGTAAACAATGAAACACGAAACGCAAACAAGACGCAAATGAGAAACTGCACGCTCTAATGGCACACCCGTTCGTCTCAGATTGCCCCGTCCCTCCTTAACCACTCGCATTATTCCGTGCACTACGGCCGCACAGAAACTGTAGTACATGCTGCCAGGTTACACTGAAGAAGGAAATATCTGATTTCGTGACCCTGCGTTGTAATCGTGCCCGCTTTTGTGTGACCGACTGTCGTCAAGCGAGTCTTTGCCAAGAGAGTTCCGGCAGGTGCAGGTGTACTCGAGAGACACTTTTAATTAAGCAAATGCTTCGAGATAAGAACTCGTGTCCACGGTCCGGCGAGTGAGTTGGCGAGCTAACGTGTGTTATCTCTCTCTTTCTCTTCACTTTCGCTACGCTGCGTGGAACTAAGGCGGCTGCGAGCGAGGGCGAACGATCTGCGTGGCTGGCCGCTTTCGCTGATGGCTATCGGCGAGAAATGGGGGCTCAATTTGCGCGCTCCTAAGACGCGCAAAGCGGTGAGGAGGTGGGTGACATCGCCCGTAAGTTGAGGAGGAAGGAGAAGAAGTGGCGTGGAGCAACGGGGCGAAAGGCAGCGTTCGTTGCCTCGGAAGACTTGCGTATATAGCGCGCCGCACGCTTCGGTATACTGGAATCGAAACGCACTGTACAACCGCGATTGCAGAAGACGGTGTTTGGCTGTTGTAGCAGACGACGCGACGACGTGCGCGAACGCTTTTGCCACAGACCAGATATCGCTACCGCGGCCGGACGCCGCCCCTGGCGTGGCGGTGGGGTGGGGTAAATGCCTATCATCGCGAAACAAGCTCACACACAACAGCGTGAAAGCCGTTCGCGCCGTGGTCTGACGCGGCGCAGACGAAACGGCCGCACGCCTCCTCCACTTCTCGATCATCGGACTTAAGAGCGATCGGGCTGGGCCACACCCACGAAGCGGCCGCATGCCGCCTAATATCCGTGCTACTGACGCCTCGACTCTGGGCAAGCGCACGTGTTTACTATCTTTGCTGACCCACGCTGTAGTTACTGATCGCACGAACTGGAAGGTGTGTAGTTATGGAAGCCACGCCACGATCAAGATGCGTGATGCAAAGAAGCAGGCTGGAAGAGCGCAGGCCAGCCTCTGGAGAAGGGGCGATTATGGTGAAGTAGCAACGCATAGGTCAAAAAAGAAAAGTGTTATAGATAGGTGCACCTGTTGTGCATTGCTACCTCTGCCAGTATTCGCTGACTATCCGACGGGGTAATATATCACCGGCCGTCCGATGCGGCTTTTTTTTATTTTTTTTTAATTGTAGGACGCTTTGAGGGTTGGGCTCGCGATGATAAATTTAGGCTCCAGTGTCCTCGCTCAACGCACCATGTGTTGGCTGTCTCGAACTGCAGCGCGTCTCTTCGCGATTTTACACTTGTACGCCCTCTAGATCTGTGAGCCTTTTAGATGAGAATGTGCGGTTGGCACGCGGTGAAAATGTTTCAAATACAGTATACTAATCCCGTTTTCGTAAAATAGCAATTCCCGTTTTTTTTTTTCGTTTCATAACCCGTTCCAGGATTTAAGTCGACAGGAGATTAAAACAGAAACAAAACTGATAATTCCCCACAATCCAACGAAAAGCAACAATACCTTGCCGTAGCTAATGAATGACATACCGAAAGAGCTCATCTCCAGAAAATTTTCTTTTTCTCATTGAGGAAGAGGGTGGTAGAGGGTAAATAATAACATGTGTGATTGACATGGTGTACTGTTTTATGCTGCCGACCACTTCACTCGCCGCGCCTTGATTACGTTCCACACGACTACGGGGTTGAGACTATAGTCGAGACAAACATTCGAAAAATTATGTAGACACTTTAATCCGGCACGTCACTCTGTAAAAGCCAGTGCGAAAAATTCTCCAGCAACACGAGTATGAAAGTGCACCACTTCATACACTCTGGTCGACTGACAGACATCCCGCAATGCACCACTCATGTTACGAACCATCAGAGGTTATAACGTCTAATTAATAATAAATAAATAATTATGTGATTGATTTAGTGAGTGAGTGGAGTACCTCTCAACTTCAATTCTTACTTCCTGCACCGGATCTACAGCGGCGTAAATGAGGTTTCTGACAGGTGATTCGGTGATAACATGCACTTAAGGCGCGTGAGAGTGGGCAGATGTGCATATTGTGTTTGTATGCTATGTGACTTTAAAAAAAGGAGGAACAAAAAAAGCATCCGGGTGGAGTGACAATAAATAGATCACTACCGTGGGCGCCTGTGTACAGTATAAAGTGCCAAGGCAGGAAGAGAGACACGTCCTGCCGAAGGTTCCGATTGGTTGAACGCGTTTGGTCCGTGACTTCCACGGCACCGATGCAAAAGCAGTGGTGTAGATGCACAGGCTTTGGGTGTAACGCAGTGCGGTAGAGTAACGGCAAGACGGATGCCCTACGCACTTGCACCTCTCGTGGGCCGCATCCGCAAACATTAATGAATTCCACACCACCAGCTATACGCTGCATCGTGCCAAGTCCGCAGAGGCGATTGTTCTCAGTGCGCGGATTGGTCCAGCGATCAATTATTACTGCCGCCTATGTTCCGTTGTATACGCCGTAAGTCGGACGGTAACATGAATCACCGACTATCCGAGTCAACATCAAAGGCTGCTGCCGCCAGATCAGCAAAGTAGTTTCCGCTAGGATCCTTATCTGTCTTCATAATGTGCTGTGAGTTACATTCAGCATGTACTATCTATCTATCTATCTATCTATCTATCTATCTATCTATCTATCTATCTATCTATCTATCTATCTATCTATCTATCTATCTATCTATCTATCTGTCTGTCTGTCTGTCTGTCTGTCTGTCTGTCTGTCTGTCTGTCTGTCTGTCTGTCTGTCTGTCTGTCTGTCTATCTATCTATCTATCTATCTATCTATCTATCTATCTATCTATCTATCTATCTATCTATCTATCTATCTATCTATCTATCTATCTATCTATTCATCTATTCATCTATCTATCTATCTATCTATCTATCTATCTATCTATCTATCTATCTATCTATCTATCTATCTATCTATCTATCTATCTATCTATCTGTCTGTCTGTCTGTCTGTCTATCTATCTATCTATCTATCTATCTATCTATCTATCTATCTATCTATCTATCTATCTATCTATCTATCTATCTATCTATCTATCTATCTATGTCATCAAGTGCAGCTGCGTCATGATGATGTGGAGAACTCTCGTTGAAGTTAATTTTCGCAGGCTGACTAAACCTGCTGAATGAAACCATCAGTAATTTGATGAAACCATCAGTCTACTGATGAAACCATCAGTAAACAGCAGTAATTTGGGGAAATGCGCGGTAAATGGTAACGCATACTAACTAACGGAACAGCTAAGGTCAATCTTAGCAATAGAATAGCCGCAAAGCAATGACGTAATTCTGATTATGACCAAGTAGACCATTCAACCAAGCAATTATGCATAGGCATATAGTTTATGTAAAAGACTGCTCGTAGTGCCTTGTAACGTGCGCGTTCCGCTCGATAGAAAATATAGTGTTCAGATAACGGCCATGTATTTTTTTTTAATCGGGGTTCGTTTTTGAACGACTTCACATTAACTGTAAGGGTAGCAGCCATATTTGTTTCCGTATTATACGCAGTTACGTGGCCTTTCAAGAAATGCTGCTCTAAAGCTACGCGTGGAATGAATTGCCGATTGAGAACAAACGCTTTTAGATCGAATGCGAGATAAACGCCACCGCGTGCTTGCGCGGAACACGAAACCTCCTACAAAATTAACAAGACGTGGAAGAATGACCGATAAAGATTTTAAAAAAGAAAAAAAAGGGGAAACACTGATTGCTCACCGATAACGACATTCTAAGGCATTCTTTTTTTTTTTCTCTCGTAAAAGAAGAACTGCCTTGTAATAAAAAAAAATGACACTAAGCCGAAGGGAAGGATTGAGAAGACTAAACACCGCCTGAGGGGGCTCCGTCACGTCTCAGCTACAAAACGAGCGGGACACGCCTTTTCTACATCTTTACCTTCCTTTATTTTTTTATCGTTTCCACGCGCACGTATATCCTTCAGCGAGCGTCGTCGTTAGCAACATCAAAAAGTGTTTCTCTCTGTCTGCAGCACTGGGGCGGGAAATAGGAAGCCTAATTGCAGCTACCTTCGCCACGCCGTGGCGATGCCGTAGGCGTTGCACGCCGCCTGGCGGACGTGGAAAGCAGCTAAACGCAGCGGCAAGCTCGCGCGCCGGCGCACCCGATTCGACCCGCTCGCCCGTTACAGACTAGACACCCCCCCTCCCCTATTTTCTCCCATCACTACCTCTTTTAGTTGCGGGCAACCTCGCACAACGATCAAGTTGTCGGCGCAAGGTTTGCGTCTGCGTATTCGAGAGGCACGTACTTGTCGGGCAGTCACGGAGTACCGTTGAACGATCACACGCACCTTGCATGCATCCGTACGCGCACGCGTTCGAAAGCGTGCATACACTGGCCGCCGGGGGCTTGACCGAGTGTCCGTAATCGGCGGCAATCATCAGAAGAAAAGTGACCCGATAAGATCGCCGATGCCGATAGTCGCTTGTTAGTGGTGCCAAGGTGGGCGCCGCTTTCGGCAGTCTATCGGACATAGTGGCGGCGAAAATTTTGTATATTTTTTCTGCTTTAGCGTCCCGATGTAGCGTTCTTTTCGGCTAGAGAGTCGTCAAAAGAAAGACGACAAAAAGAGGGCGTGGTGTGTAGATAGTCTGCGTACGCACGCACGCGCACCAAACGGAGCTGCTGCCTCCTGGAGGACGGCATTGCGGCGTCGCTGGGGCTTATCTGCTTTCTTTTTCCGGTTTATTTCGGGTCTTGGTGTCGGTGTGCCGCACCGCGCTGCGTGGCACTTGTGTATCAAACGGCAAGGTCTTCGACACGAACGAACGAAAGATCTAGCTTGCGTTTGGAGGGAGGTGACGGCTGGGGGAGGGGGGAAGCAGGCCGGGGGGTTTCGTGTAACGGCCTCGGTATGGGGAAGCGAAAGTGAAAAGTGCTTGTGGCGCGTGCAGGTGAGCGCTATATGCACGCGTCTGTGCATGCTTCCTGTCGGCAAGAGATTTGTTGTGTGCTGCAGTTTCCGGCGAAGGTTGGCTCGTTCGCTCTCCCCGCCGCCCCCGATATTGCGCATGCGTCATGAGGTACACGCTCAGCAGCTTGCTACAGGTGACCCGTTCGAGCTCAAGGTCGTTCAAGGACACGCCTCACAATATAGCGCCCTCTCTTTCTTTCGGGAGGTCACGTTATACACCAGATGGAGTGTACATGAAAGCACGACGAGCGACTGCACTGCATGCGTTTTCCATATGCATGGGCATCCATCTATGCTATAGGGGCCGTCGTAAGACCCAATCCATGCCTTTGCGATCGCCTTTCCCCGTGCTCTGAATGCAAATGGCGCGTGTGGCCGAGTGCGGGCCTCGGCAAATGTTTATAGGAGAGCGGCATTATCACGGAGAAATTGCGGCGAGCTCCGCGGTACCTAAGGGCAGGGGAATTCAATACGTGAACTCGGTGATGTGGTGTTGTGGCGCGTTCGATATCGCTGAGGAAGAGGCGCGCATTCTCACAGTGGTTGTTTTGATTGGCAGGATGGTGAGCCGCGCTTCGTGAAGTCGCGCAGTGACATTAGTGTGACGTACCCGCACTGTGCTCTAACGTGGCTTTCAACGTGACGTAGATCACGTGACTACGCATGCTCATCCCCATCGGGTGAAGCGCTAGAAGTATCGTTTCATTGTCAGCGTGTCGCTTTTTATTATATTGATTGTAACATGAAGCAAGTCTTTGATTGATTGATATGTGGGGTTTAACGTCCCAAAACCACCATATGATTATCAGAGACGCCGTAGAAGAGGGCTCCAGAGATTTCGACCACCTGGGATTCTTTACCGTGCCTGAAAATCTGATCGCACGGGCCTACGACATTTCTGCTTCCGCCGGAAATGCAGTCGCCACAGCCGGGATTCAATCCCGCGACCTACGGGTCAGCAGACGAGTACCTCAGCCACTAGACCACCGCGGCGGGGCCATGAAGGAAGTCTACGTTTGCGTTTTCGATGCAACCACGAAAAAAAGGCAATGACGACGGCACGTGCGGTGACTGCGAAAGAGATTGTGCGGTTCGATAAAGTGCTTTTTAGTGATTATCGCCTTAATGCACCTAATCACATGTGATGTGCAATGCATATTATAACTTCACACTCTCTGCGAACATGCAATACACAGACTCGCATTTGCACTTAATGAGACGTAATCTAGTTGGCATGTGAAAATCCTGAAATCAATTGGTGAAATAAAGAAATAAAGTCTACCATATAGTATACCGTGTAACGCTGGTCACAATAAAAATTAAAAGAACTACTACCTTTACTGTCAAAATGAGCCGCTCCAGATATGAACGAGCTTATCGTGACATTTCTACACGTTTACTTATACATTGTACTGCGAGGGAAATTACAGGAATTCAGAGTCTCATTTCAGAACAGATACTCAGATCCTATCGAAGAAACAGGCCTTAGCGTTGACGAAATGAGTGATAATCTGACGAGTATCACTACAGAAGGTGCAGTGGAAGTTGCAGGTACGATGTAGTTAGACAGATCACTAGCAGTCTGTCCCATGAGACGAAGAAGCCCATTAAGAAACGTCGACGCGTGAAAGCCTCCGACAAAACAGACAAATTAGAACCGGAAGAGTTGTCGAAGTTGATTAATGAGCATAAGGTATCCGAAGTAAGAAGGCGTAACATGGAGACAATTGAATCTGCTCTAAAGAACGGAGGAAGCGTCAAAGCGGTGAAGAGAAAACTTAATTGGGATAGGCGAAAACCAGATGTATGCACTTAGAGGAAAGAAAGACAAAGTAACTACCAATATGGATATAATCATTAAAGTAGCCGACGAGTTTTACAGAGATCCGTACAGTAGCCGGGACAACCATGGCCATATTGTAAGAATTAGCAGTAACCCCGATGACATCCCACCAGTAATCCCGGTAGACGTCAGGATAGCCCTGGAGGGAATGCAAAGAGGCAAAGCTGAGGATCAGGTAACGTCAGATCTGCTGAAAGACGGAGGACAGACTTCAGAAAAAAACTAGCCACCCTGTTTACTAAGTCGCCTGACGGGAAGAGTACCAGAATCTTGGGAGAGTGTTAACATCATCTTAGTCCATATAAGAAAGGGGACGACAAGAACTTGAAAAAATACAGGCCGATCAGCTTGCTCTCCATCTTATACAAGCTATTTACAAAGGTAACTGCCAACAGAATTAAGACAACATTAGAATTCAATCAACCGAAGGAACAAGCAGGATTTCGAACAGACTACTGAACAATCGACTACATTCATACCATCAGTGATAGCGAAATGCTCAGAATACAACCAACCATTATACATTGCCTTCTACAGAGGAACAACTGGCCCCATAGTGCTCCATAAAGAGAGCGTCAAAAAAAAAAAAAGGTGTAAGACAAGCGGATACGATCTCCCCAACGCTATTTATCACGTGCTTATAGGAGGTTTCCAGAGGCCTAGAATGGGAAGAGTTGGGGATAAGAGTTATTTGAAAGTACCTTAGTAACCCGCGCTTCGCCGATGACATTGCATTCTTGAGTAACTCAGGGGAAGAATCGCCTTTCATGATTACTGAATCATACAAGGAGAGCAGAAAGGTAGGTCTTAAAAATAATCTACAGAAAACGCAAATAATGTAAAACGACCTCAGAAGAGAACAACGCTTCTAGATAGGTAGCAGTGCACTTGAAGTTGTGAAAGAGTACACGTGTACCTAGCACAGGTATAGTAACCGTTAACCCAACCACGCAACAGAAGTAACTAAAAGAATAAAAATGGGGTGGAGCACATTCGGCAAGTATTCTCAAATTATTACTGGCAGACGGCCACTATTCTTCAAGAGAAAGGTATATAACAGCTGCATTTTGCTTGTACTTACCTACGGAGCAGAAACTTGGTAGCTTATAAAGAGGGTTGAGCTTAAACTAAGGATAACGCAGCGAGCGACGGAAAAAAAAATTGGAGGTGCAACCTTAAGAGCCAAGATGAGATCAGAGTGGGTCAGTCAAACCGGGTTTAAAGATATCCTAGTTGAAATCAGGAAGAAGAAATGGACATGGATCGAGCACGTAGCGCGTAAGCTGGATAACCATTGGTCATTAAGGGTAACTCACTGGATTCCCACAGAAGGCAAGTGCGGCGAGGTGGGAAATTTAGGTGGGCAGATGAGATTAGGAAGTTCGCGGGTATTAAGTGGCAGCAGCAAGCACAGGACGGTGTTGACCGGTGGTACATGGGAGAGGCCTTTGTCCGGCCGTGGGCCTATTTTTCTCCTGCTGTGGCTTTACCTAACTTTCTGGCAACTTTCGCCCCCCGCCCACCCTCTTTGTGTCCTCCGCTGGCGCCACCCCTGAGCCAGCACAACGTGGTAGCTGAGAAACGAAGTTCCAAAGTGGAGGGACCACTCGATTGCCACAATATATACGATATTCTAGAATATCAAAAGCTTTGTCATGCCTGTCTTCTAATATTGAAGTCGGTATACCGCAGTATAGCTCGTCGGTCAGTTAAACACAACAATAATTTAGACTCGTTAGCAGTTATATTGCAGAGAGAGCTTTCGGCAGACAATGACGATGACCTTATTCAAGAAAATAGGCATCGCGTTGTGTAACAAGACAAACTGTGGTTAAGAAACATGGCCTCCGTAGCGGCGACCTTCGTTGTTCCGTGTGCCGCCTCCTATAATACGTGCCCCACGGAAGGTCGCGATATACCCAACACTATATAGCAATCCGCTCCGTTTGATTTCGTCCCGAGCTTTCTATTTCGACCGATATCGATCGCAAGCGTACACACCTTGAGCGAAGCCCTGGCCATCAAGATACGGTACTTAATCATGGGCTCTTCTAAGAAAGACTTCAACCTTGTGCATTTCAAAGTGTCCTCGGAGTCGTGACCGCAACTCAGGTACACGTGGTGCTCGCCCGCGTATCGCCGCTGGAGATCGTGGTGCGATCTCTCGAGCGATCTCTGTGTCCGTGACGACAAGCGATATAATGCAAGGTTGCCGCACTCTCAAGATCGTCGAACGTGACGGGCAGCTAAACTTGGTGGTGGCATTGGTGCCCTCGCATGTCATCTGCATGACTTGGTTATTTCTTTATTTGTAGTGTTCTATAAAGGTATAATATAGCCTGAGCGGCTTTCATTAGAGCGTTGGTAACATTAACGCGTAGCCCCGCCGCGGTGGTCTAGTGGCTAAGGTTACTCGGCTGCTGACCCGCAGGGCGCGGGTTCGTAGCCCGGCTGCGGCGGCTGCATTTCCGATGGAGGCGGAAATGTTGTAAGCCCGTGTGCTCAGATTTGGGTGCACGTTAAAGAACCCCAGGTGGTCTAAATTTCCGGAGCCCTCCACTACGGCGTCTCTCATAATCATATAGTGGTTTTGGGACATATCAATCAATCAATGATTAACGCGTAGAAATAAAGTACACGAGCGCTCTTGCTTTCTTGCTTATGTTATGTGTGTGTGTGTGTTTGTGCGTGCGTGTGTGTTCACGTGCACATGCACATGGTCACGCTGTTATAGCAGCATGAACAGGGCAGCCAAGGAACTCCCGCTCATTCTGAGTGTCGAGCTCATTAGCGGCACTGCGTACCTTGTGCGCACACACACACACACACACACACACACACACACACACACACACACACACACACACACACACACACACACACACACACACACACACACACACACACACACACACACGCACACGCACATTGACGTGGTGCACTGCACTAACTGCTGCTCGCTTTCTCTCGAATGAAACCGGTCCTCACCAAACTTCTCGCGCAGCGCGCCCACTCCCTGTCCAGGAGTTCCAGTGTTACCATGTATAAGTTCTTGCTCGCATTCCTACACACCATATTGACCGGTACTTACGATTTCTTTTACTCTGCTTGCTTTTATTTTCTCGAATGATGCATGTAATCGTTTTTCACGGTGCATTACGGGTCGTCCCGACGAGCTTCCCATAATTCATAATATAAAGCGGCACTGACTGCTTCCTGAGGGTGTGTGAGGAAGGGACGAACGTTGCCTTTCATGCGTCGCTTGGCCCGCGTGCGTATGCTTCTCTAGGGGACTATATTATATGGCGATTAGATTATCTACCTCTATTCCGGTTTATCCTGCCAGCAGGGTAAGGTAGCGAGCGAAGTAAAAAGCTAGCTAACCTCCGCATCCTTGTGTTTTCTTGCTTTGATTCTCATAAAAAGGCACCACCAAACGGCGTTTCCGCGGACGAGCTAATCTATAGAGTCAAGTTGGTATACTAGCGACGCATATTGAGTTCTAAAATACCGTTCTCAAGTTTATTGCACAGTATGCGATGATGATGTTCTTGTTTGACCTAACGCATGAAAAATTTTTCTCGAGACGCAACGAATGCCACAGTTAAAATAATTCTGATATACAGTAATTTTGACAAAGCACAAAAGGAAGGGTGACACGGGAGAAAAAGTCGCGCCAGCATGCGTCAGGTCTTTGAACACGCGTCATGACATGCGATTACCCACTCCTGTTGCGATTCCTGCGAGCGTTAGCGTTGCTATACTGTGCAATGTTAGCACGCTCTAGGGTATACGTTACCGCTGCATGCTTACACCCCGAGGCAAGAAACGCATCTCATCCAAACGCCGCTCCCGACTTAGGTCACCTGTCAGGCCAATTTAAGAGTAGCGATCTGTGCCTTGAGGACATTTCTACAGCTGGCGCCCCGCGCCGGAACCATTGACGAAGCTGCGACATTTGATGAAGTGGCGATTTCGCGCTGTGCTTGAAAATGCTATACGTGCAGGGACGACTACAAAATTTGACTCAATTGTTCCCGCGCAGAAATGCGTATTCTCAGAATGCGTTTTTTTTTTTTTTTGGCGGCGAAGTGCCTAAGAATGTGGGCCGTTCCCTCCTCTGTAGTAATAGTGGTTGCAGCGGTAGTATGTAGCCACCTATATAGTTTATAAATTGGTTAATATATATAGCGTTGTGTGTATATGTCATAGGAAACATTATCACTAGATGGCGTTCGTAATTTGCGTATAGTTGACACTTTCATATAGTTGAAGGGAGGACGGACGGACACGGACGGACAGACGGACGGACGGATGGACGGACGGACGGACGGACGGACGGACAGACAGACAGACAGACAGACAGACAGACAGACAGACAGACAGACAGACAGACAGACAGACAGACAGACAGACAGACAGACAGAGGCTTCGTCCCACTCATGATCACTCACTCCGTTGATGTGCTGTGATGTTTCTTTTTTTTTTCCCGAGCGCGAGAGGTGGGTGAGAATACCTTTAGTAACCCCCGTATTCTAGAACGTCCCTTCACTCAACGCCTCACCTTGACTTTAAAAAGTTGACGGGAGCGGCGTCTCTATGCAGAGCAAGCCACTGCCTATCAGCAATCATCTGCAGCGATTCTTGAGAAGAGCAGCGCCATTTTCAGTTGAGCAGTGGCGCAGTGCCCGACTCTGTCGAGTGAATGACGAAATTGTAGTCGAGGAGCGTTTGTTTGTAAGCGTTGCAGACGTCCCGTGTGCTGAGCCATGGCCGCTGCTGACAGACTCCACGATAGGCATTTTATAAAAGAAAATGTGTTTCGAACGTCGCCTCGCAAGCTAATTAGTCGAGAAAGTAATACTGGGCTAACACAATGAACCTGGGGTATTGAAGGCATTGAACGCTGGTAACAATCCTAGAATAGCAACCTCACTGGTACAAACGTGCTGAGAGCCGATTTCGGTCGAGCTAACTGCACCCATTCATCTCCTGAGCAACGCTGTCAAGTCATATCACGTTTACAGCTCCCCCCTCCCCCCCCCCCCCCCCCACACACACACAAACTCTGTGGGGAGCCTATAGAACGCCGCATTTGCAAGTGAAGTGCGTGCCACGTTCTTTATTTGTCCTCATATGCAAAATGCGGAAGTCGTCTGCAGGAGCTCCGTAGATGCCGTCACGGAAGCGAGATAACACCATCTATCTATGAGATGGAAATGAGACGATAAGGAAAATGCCACGTGTTTTGCTTTTTCCAGCTCTTTAACCGATATTTATGCCTTTAATGTCTCTGCTGCCGACGTTGACGCCGTTCGCGCTAACTGTAGCCGTCACGCCCTACAGAAAAGGCAACTGTACACAGAATGCCTTGATCAAACGTCCTTGCCTGCGTCGCTAAGCTATTTTTGTCATCCGTTATACTTTCGTTGATACAACGGGACGCTAATTAGCCGTAGCTGCATCTATTCCGACGCCTTTTTGTCCGAGCTTCGATATTGATCTCTTTTCTTTCTTATTATACTCTTCGAATCACAAGAAACCATGCAAGGCCACGCTGATAGAGAAAGAATCGTCAGCTGCTTCTTTTCTTTTTCTGCGTTTTCTCAAATCATGTGCTCCTCTGTATCTACATATCGTTATTTTCGTTCTTTCTATATTTGAATTTACCACCATTCTGCTACACATAAGCAACCATACGCCATTTATACCCAAGCCTGCGGCGGCTGAATTCAAGTTTCTTTTCACCCCCACCCCTCTCTCTTTCTCTTATTTTTGCTGATTTCATTATTACGATTCGGCAGCGTTTTCGGCCGACATTTTTCGCGTTTCTCTCTCTCTCTCTCTCTTTCTCGCTGTTTAGTCGCGCTCGCCGAGGTACTTTCGCGAGAAGTGCTGATAGAGACGGATCTAGCAGACCATTGCCACAAAAGAGCAAAACAAAAATTCGAACGAACAGCAAGGCGACGAAGAAGAAGTGCTTGCAGCAGTCGCCTGTTCGTATAGCAGGCCTAGGTGCGTGCGTGCTGGGATTCGGCGAGGAAAGAGCCACACCTCGCAGCAGAAGCAGCCCGGCTTTTTCCCCCCGAGGCAGTGGGTCAGCCACCGGAACGCCGTCTTCGATTCGGCGGCGGCTCGGCCCTGTTTCTTATACCGTGCCTGAAGCGACGACGACGGCGACTCTTTGGTGCAGTGGCGCCAAAGAGTCGATGGGACACTGTGCCCAGCGTGGGATCTTTGCGCATTCCGCGAAAGACAGAAACACTTTCGCGATGTTGCTTTTCTTGCACTGCATGACTGCGCGAATGTTATTGGACGTCCATGTAGTTTAACACCCGTACAGGCCCACTACGGTGGTTTAGTCGTCATGGTGCATGAATTGCTGACTCGCAGGTCACGGGATTGAATCCCGGATGTGGCAGCCACATTTTCAGATAGGGGCGAGAATGCTTGACGCTCGTGTGCTTAGCTTTAGGAGAACGTTACAGGGCCTCGGGTGGTCGAATTTTACTGAGCTTTCCCACTACGGTGTCTCTCATAATGGTACCATCGTTCTGAGATATCAAACAACATTGAGTATTATTCTGCAGTTGCACGCTCGTGGACGACCAGTCGACAGTAGCGACAACGGCGAGCCGAAGTCCAGTGACAACGGCGAGCCGAAGAAACGGCTGTACGCAGAGCAGCTTCAACGAGGCAGTGACGGAAACGCGTTCACTGGAATAAACGCCCGCTTTCAACGGGTGTTTCCGGAGCGGCTTCAACTCGAATTTCTGCAACCAACCGTGGCCACAAATTTCAGCTTCGCTGGTTAGCCATGCGTAAGCATGGCTCGAGTGGGGACTCTTTTACAGTCAATATATTCATCGTTTCCAGCACCACCCCAAAAGCTTTCGTCACTTAGCGTGGTTTCACCGTGTCTCCTAAATGGGACGCCTCGCAGGCTTTAAGGACCGGTTCCCCGGTTTCGCACAGCTTCCGTGTTCAGCCTACCGTTGACGATGTCATCCGGTGGCGTCGTCATGACGCCACGCTATGTGACGTCACGAATGCGGTGATCTCTGACACCGTCACGACGTCGTATTGCGGTGTCATTACGCGGTGGCGGGCTTAATTAATTGTGTTAACACCAACACCGACTGTCGATTTCCGCATTTGATGAGACGTCTAAAGCTTTCACCTGTTTAAACCAACGCCTGCCGCTGTGATAGGCATGGTCTAATAAAATACAGCGGAAGCAGAATGCTTGCCATTCAAAAGCAGTTTCAGCGTCGCATGTTCCGCTCACGTGAACTTTGACAAAAGTACAAATCCTTTGCGAGCAGCTTATGCGTACACTTCAATGAAGGAACGAAAGTGCCAGCCATTTGGGCACTGTGCCGATGGAGACATTGAATTCCACGCCATCGCGACATCTTAACATATACGCCGAAGCCACTTCAAGAGAGCGCTATAAAGTTACTTTCATCTGTGAAAGCGGGCCCACTGTATAATGACTCTTTTATTGGCGCCCATGAACGCCCATCGCGATACGGTCGACTTCCGACAGGGTTACGGAGCCCACGCGATCTCGGCTACGGCACACACACGCCTCATTTGCAATGACAACGTCCACCACGCCGACGGCGGTGCAACTATACGACCCGCTTCTATCATCGCTCTATAACGCGTGACCCTTTATTTGGTTGCTTTCTTCTTCCTGTTTAGCGCGAGGTCCTTTTTTATGGCTTTTTTTTTTCGTATCTTAAATGCGACTCATACAACTACGGGAGTAGAATGGCCAAGAAACGACCGGGTGGGATTGCTTCGATACATACCAGACGGCTCTCAAACGGAAAATCACACGCCCAAATTCACCTCACTGATCAGTCCCCCGTTTTCGCCTCTGAAATTCAACCTCGATGCATGAACAAAATGTAGTCACCGCCTGTCGCATGCACGCGCACGCACGCACGCACGCACGCACGCACACACACACACACACACACACACACACACACACACACACACACACACACACACACACACACACACACACACACACACACACACACACACACACACACACACACACACACACTGGCGTGGCAATTCGTATTTCTTGATTCCACTTCAGTTGGATCCCACGTGATTTCCATGAGAAGTCGTCGGGGCGACGGCGTTCGTTTTTCGCGTTCGCTAATTTATTAGCGCTTTCTTTCGCTCTCACTTACGTATAATTTATTTCTTTCGTTTCGCCGAGTACGAAACAAGGTGGAGAAGGACCTTGACTCTCCCCTCCTCTCTCTCTACACAGTTCTGTAGCAACGTTGGGCTACTCTCCTTCTCTCTACATTTACGAAGAGGGAGAGTGCTCTGGAGAATAGTGTGAGGAGCGAAACGCTGCTGGACGTTTCGAACGGCCCCGGAGACGACTGCGTTTATGTTTGCATTCATGGCGCGCGCGCACACAAACGCACAAGAAAACGCGCACGACGCCACCACACCAAGCTCGTTTTGTTTTCGCGTAGCACCATAGCGGCGCCGCAGAGGCGGCGGTGGCCGCTATTTCGTTTAGTTTTTTGTACGGCTACTTTCTTTTATGCGTGGCATCCGGGCCCGCGGCGATGTGTGTTGCGGCCGCACTGCGACATACGCGTGCGCGCACACACACACACTTGTATAAGGCGTATGGCTACGGGGCGACGTGGAGTGGTTTTCACGCACGACAAATCGCGACAACCAGCGAGAGACCATGGGAGGCACGGGTGTTTTCAGCTGCCCCTGCTGCGTCGAAACAAGACTGTATCGACGAAGATGAAAAGAAAGAAAAGAAAGAAAGAAAGAAAGAAAGAAAAGAAAGAAAGAAAGAAAATAGAAAGAAAGAAAGAAAGAAAGAAAGAAAGAAAGAAAGAAAGAAAGAAAGAAAGAAAGAAAGAAAGAAAGAAAGAAAGAAAGAAAGAAAGAAAGAAAGAAAGAAACCGGCATGCATGGGCACAAAACCAAGCAGGTGTCACCAAACTGGCAAAATACGGCAGGGCCCAAGGCTGGTGGGAAATATACGGCCCCGAATCGGCGCAGTATAGTCGTGTGTTTTCACGCGTATGGAGATCACCTTGCATTTCTTCCAAGAGGAAGCGGAAATTAAGCGGCAGAACCAAGAATACCGAAAACATCTGTTTAAAACGTGCATTTTGTGCAGCTGTGCAGGAGAACTGAGCAAGCTATACTCATAAAAAAACATTGTGTAGCACGCGTAGCGCGAGCGGACATGCCTTGACTGACTTCTATTAACAAACATTCATGTTCCGGGTAAAATGTTCGTAAACCGAAAATTCTCCAATATGTAACGAGGGAACTTGTCAGGCCTGACGGAAAAACGAAGTCCATTTGGGGATCAGGGTGATTTGCGTACTTGAATGGGCGTTAACATCACATGCTCGAGAACTATAGCGAGGAACTCGCTTTAAGTATTCTTAGTGCTATATAGTGCTTTAAGTATTCTTAGTGCTATATTTAAGTATTCTTAGTCACTGTGACCTCACGACGAGGGAATCGATTATTCAATCTTGTATATATACAAGTTGTTTAGGCTCTCTTAAACTTCTCTCCGTGGCCTTTCAAGTACCCTATCAGCTGGGGCGTTGCCAGAAACTTGTTTCGCGGAAAGGGGGAGGAGGTAATGTCAGGGGGAGAGGGTGGTGAAGTCTGATATATGCGTTCTTCCGCGCGCTTTTGAATTCACGCGCGAAAAATTAGGGGGGGGGGAGTGAATTACTTATTCTTCTCCTCCCCACCTGGCTACGCAAATGCTTCGTTTTCCCCGATACCGTTCACTTGAACAACTATTCATTATTTGCTCAGAGTGGTAGCTATCATGGCACGTCCAAACATAGCAAAATTCCAGTTTCATAATCTTTGCTTGGAAATGACCTTAAGGATGGACCTTTTTGACTACCGAGATTATGGTTTGTTTGGCAGTCCATGGTACGAAAACTCGACGCCAGCATCATAACTCGGAATGATACCAACTGAGTAAAGCAAGCGTGCTTGAAAGTGAACAATTAGCTTTCATAGCGTTCCTCGGTGATGACGACGACGACAACAACAACAACAACAACAAAGCGATAACACGCGTCTGAAATCGCGTCAGACCTCGTTAGTATATTCTAACTTCTAACCATGCACTAGACTAAGTCCCTCGTTTTTGCCTCGGCATTAAACATGCCCACGCTCGTATGATACTTTGACTTGAGTCCTTGGATATATTATTGTTTTTTGAATGGGGACGTGACATGAACGCGACACGCAGGCGTAAAAGCACATGATCACATTTGCAAGTGTGGTGAATTGCATAAAATCAAATCTGAGTGAAACATTGGAACATTTCCCGTGCTACCATACTATAGTTTTGTAAAAAAAGAAGAAAAAAAAAACAAGGCCACATTTGCGAACTCATCCAAAACTGTAGACGCATGAGAACCCAAGATATTTCGCGCACGTACAAGTAATCATTTCTCACCGGCATAAAAAACCGCTAGTTTCTACTCTTTGCAGTCCCCGCATGCACACATCGTTCCTGTGAAACGAGAGAATTGTAGCAACCTTTTCCGCTTTTCTCGGCTATTTGTTACACGTATTGCTCGAAGCAAACGACCACATTTGCTTATATGGCCTGCCAGGTTTCCCTTCCTTTTTTTTCTTTTTTTTTTGTTTCGTCACACACCTGAGCGTGCAAACGGGTCGCACTAATCTGGCTTCACGGCATGACGCAGGTACCCCGCGGCAATGCTGCTTCGTCGTGAGCGGCTCGGGCCGGTTCGCCCCGTTCTCAAAAAAAACGCAGCGCTCCGGGTGACCTCCGAGAGCACTTAGCGCACCGAAACGCCGATAAGTCTGAACCGCAAGGACAGCGAAATGAACGGCGCGCGAGAAAAACAAAAAGAGAGAAAAGTTTGGTTTAGGAAGTGGGAGTCCTGATAGAGTTATAAGCTTATCGTCGTCTCCAGACGCGATCGCAGTGAGCGATTGTAATGTAGAGGGAAAAATAAATTCCAGTGCGTGCATTTGTTCTCCTTACTCTCTTTTTTCTCTGCTTTACGAACCAAGCTGGTCCAAATGTGGGAATGAAAGGGTTTTGAATACCAGATCAGCGGTGCATGTGCGCGTTCGTGCACTGCCGGGGCTTAAGGAGTACTACGAGCCTGTGTGAGCACGACATGCAACTGACGACATGCAACTTTCTTTTTAGGGGCGAAGCTCCTTAGGGCGTGGGCTGTGCGTCCCCTGTAGCCTGTATGTAGCCACCTCTAGTTTAGTTCTTGCAGTGTTCACTAGATGGCGGTACCGTCTCCTGTATGTAGCCACCTCTCGTTTAGTTCTCGTAGTGTTTACTAGATGGTGGTACTTGTAGCTGATGATGAAAAGATGCAAGATGTTATAAACTAGAATGCGGTACTTGTAGTTGATGAAAGACGCGAGATCTTATAAAATAGGAATGATGTCACATATGGCGCGTGTCATTGGTTGAAGGCAATCGTTCGATTTAGTGCGGCGACGTACGCTAGGGGGAGCGATGTAATAAAATCGAGTGGGCAAAATGTACAGAGGATTCATGGTTTACCAGGTTTACCTCCGGAGCTTCGTCCACTCATCATCATTCACTTCGTGGATATGGCGGAATTTTTTTTTTCTATTCTTCCACTTCCCTCTTCCCAGCGTTAGGTAGCCAACAGAACATGTCTCTCGTGAACCTTCCTACCTTCTTGCTTTCGTTTGGAAACATGGAAATGAGAGGAAAAAATCCTCCTTTCCTCTCGCTTCTGTGTTTTAATCTCCTTTTTTATATCCCCGAGACAGTTTCTACGTCACTTAACCCCGCTATTCACGCTGATTACAAAAATCTCTTCCCCCTTTGTCTCTTTTTTCATGTGTTCTGTGTTTCGTGGGCACATGGCGAAGTAAAAACTCATACTCGGCGTATCCCCACTATTTACCCTTGTTCTGTTAATGTATTCTACTAACAAAGCACCACGACGCAGTGTCACGAAGGAGGAGGGTAAAACATAGACGCGGGACAAACTGAGACCCCTTGAAAAAATTGAATAGAAGAACAGGCATCTCCTTCCCTTTCGAAAAAAAAAGCACCCACTTCCCCAAAGAGAACTGTGAAGAAATGATAATGCATTTCTTGCGCCGAGAGAGGGCACCGTTGCCGTCAGACATCCGCCTTCACCGACTTCTGCCATCGCTTATAAAGGCGCCCAGCCAGCGAACGGTCAAGGGTTTGGAGCAGGCGGACGGGAGAGTGGGGCGTCAGCGTTCTCGGCTCGGCGTCGGCGTTTCACAGAGGCGTCTCGAGCCAAAGCTGAATTTGCTCGAGCACACATTTTCAGATGTTGAGAGGCGCCCAGCCAGCGAACGGTCGAGAGAGAGGCGCGAGCGGACGGAAGAGTGGGGCATAGGGAACGGTGAAAGGAGAAGGGGCAAGGCACAGCACCTACCCTCTCCCACACTCTTTCGCGCCGCATGTTCCGGTTGGTACTGGTGAGGATAAGCCAACACACACTGTGTGTTGGTTAAGCACTCACGCTCGCAGCTGTTAAGCACTCATGCTCGCATACAACGCCGGATGTCTGACATAGCCCGACTAAGAAATGGATTTAAAACTGCAGAGCGCTCGATGTTGAATCTGATGAACCGTCACATATGTAAGTTGCGAGCAATGTAATTGTAATGCATTCTATAATACTTTCTGATAGAAACAAAACAAAGTAATGTGTTTTGTGCGAGCACATTATGTTGTTTTGCTATTGCGGTGGAAGCCTTCCCCAACCCTCCTACCACCTTATTATGAATTTATGTCTACGTCACTGACTAGAACGAACGAACGCTTCTCCAGTTCCCTGGCACGCACCACCGGCACTGCTAACAACTGCTGATTTCCCACTACTCAACTTTTCCACAGTAGCTCGCCGCTTTTTGTTCCTTCTGCGTGATATGCGTGCGTAACTGTCGTTGATTAGCGACGCCGAGTCGAGACGCGCACGAACGTATCAGTTTTAATCGGTCGAAAGAGAGGAACCAACGACCGGGCTTGGTTTACTTGTTCGGTGGTTGCCTCTTTTGACCTCCGCTTCCTTTCCTCTCTTTCACAAGACCGCACCGGCTGGAAAGCGTGTTCTGAGAGCCTTCCTGTGTTCCCTCAAAACACGACCCGGCGGATGCTGGCGCCGCTCGTAGTCTACTCTGACACGCATTTATCGGTTTAGTACACCATGTGACTTCCCCAATCCACCTCCCTTTTTTTCTCTCTGAAGTGTTGTTATTCCCATTTGCGGCTTTCTTTGTGCAGGGTGTCGCCGATTTTTTTTTTTTTTTTTTTGCTGTCAGCTAGGATGGCATGGTTCATGTCATTCTGCTATCTTTCTGAAGTTCGGCTGCGGTATAACACTGTGGTGCAAAAAGGGACGCCGACAGCACATATCCCGCCATCTTCCACTTAAATCCACGTGGCATATACAGTGGAATTTCCACGACATCAATGCCGACCTTGTCGTCGGTGCTGATGATGGGCTTGATTATGGGCTGGGAACCTTGACAACCAGGTGCACTATGCGTGGGCGATTTCTGCGCCACAGCGAATAGTGAAATTGAAAAAGTCTCTCCCCAACGATGGGCGCATTATGATGGACTGAAGTGGGCTTACATGAAGTTGCCATTACATGAGTTCCAGCGTTCAATAGTACTTTCTAGCAACTGATGTGTACCCATGCCTAATATAAGCTTTGTTTGGTGTCTGTGATCCCCTCGTGCACATTTTTAGTGAGATGAGCTGTGAGGCGAAGCTTGAAGTTCTTTTATTGTGTAAAAGGCCAATCATTCAGTACAGCCGGTACCAAATACAAGGAGAGGCTCTGCCGTAGTCAAAATTGACATCTGTCTGTCTGTCTGTCTGTCTGTCTGTCTGTCTGTCTGTCTGTCTGTCTGTCTGTCTGTCAGTCAGTCTGTCTGTCTGTCTGTCTGTCTGTCTGTCTGTCTGTCTGTCTGTCTGTCTGTCAGTCAGTCTATCTATCTATCTATCTATCTATCTATCTATCTATCTATCTATCTATCTATCTATCTATCTATCTATCTATCTATCTATCTATCTATCTATCTATCTATCTATCTATCTATCTATCTATCTATCTATCTATCTATCTATCTATCTATCTATCTATCTATCTATCTATCTATCTATCTATCTATCTATCTATCTATCTATCTATCTATCTATCTATCTATCTCGCCCTTTTACAAACCCTTTTTCACGCGTAGGATGTCAAACTGCCCAAAGTCAAGGTAGTGTTCCCTGTCTTCCTTACTCCGTGTCTCCATATACAAACACACACACAAACACACACACTCGGCATTTAAGCTTATCTTAAAAAAAGAAAGAAGGAAGGAAGAAAGTAAATAAATAAATAAATAAATAAAAAATAAAGAAAGAAAAAAGAAAGAAAGAGATTCGGGAAACGAGCTGATCGAAGCATTGCTCGTAGTTCATTGATGCCACCACGGACCGAAGCTGCAGCCTTCACATTGACAGTGCGACTGCTCATTAAGTCGGATTGTATAACTCGCTTTCGGACTGTTTCCTCGTTCGCCGCCTTCCCGCCGATTTCGAGATGCTTCCGCCATACGAAAGGACCGAAGATCGCCTCACCTCCGGTGGCTCACCCGCAAAAGTCAGCTCACGGAGCGGAACCGAAATCGACGGGAGCGTTAATACTTCGGCTGCCACAGGAGAGCAGCCACATTTTTTTTTTTTTTGACCCGAATAAGAAGCAGTGTTGTGTAACACTTGCTCGTTGCCAAAGCGGCAGAGTCGCTGTGTCGTCTAGACGGGTCGACGCAAGCGTCGCAAGCTGCGCCAAGTTTTTATTTTTTCTCTTTTCGCTCTCGAGATCTTTATCACGTTTCTCTATATCGATGCAACAGCTTCATATCGTGCAACTTTTACGAGAATGCGGCAAAACTGAGCGCGTATATGCAGAGCTGGGCAAGGATACAAATTGGCGTTAAAAACACCACTAACACACACAAAAAAACAGGTGTTTCCAAGGACGATTGACTGGTGCCTTATTTCGCGGAAGAGGGTCGATCTTATCGAAGTATTTTTTTTTTTTGCCCGCCTAACATATACCCAAGACTTGAAAGATCGCATACATGTCCTGAAAGCAAGCGAAGGACCACAGTTTGGAACCGTGCAAAAGGAGGCGGGGCTTATTTGTTTTCCTTGGCTAAACATCCAACACAGCCTAAGTATGACTTTTTCGAGTAAAGAAAATGCTTTTTTTCCCTTTCCTTGTTAGTCACAGCAGAAGCTTTAGACATTGTTAGAATATAATATGCGCTCTGAGAAACGTAAACCAAAAATTACAAAATGAAGAAAAGAAAGAAATAAAGAAAAGAAAGAAAGAAAGAAAGAAAGAAAGAAAGAAAGAAAGAAAGAAAGAAAGCGAAACGTCGCACTGATAGGCGCGCAGAAGGTGCTCTTTTTTTTTCATACTTCAATACAGTAAGTAATGTTCTCGAGTGTACTTGAAAGAACGCAGTCGGACAATTTTTCCTTTCACCTCTTCATTCCAACATATGTATACAGATTTTGTTAAATCTCATGGTTTTCCGCACAATATCTTACATAAAGTAATGCCTGACTGATTCATGAAGTAGCAATATTAGTTGCCTGTCCGTAGTTCACTCTTCGTAGTCTGTACAGATGGCCCGTAAATTTATCTGGGAAGCCCTATACACAAGCGATTTCTTCTCTTATTGTTTTCGCCCCCACTGAATACAGCCGCATCTGATGGACGACGTCCGTTACAGACAAGCACGGTCGAGCAGTTCATGCATGCTAACTTCACGGCGTTCTTAAGGGTCCGTGTTCAAACGCCTTAAGCTAACAATTTTCGCTTGAGAGCGTTTGAGCCAATCATCATGCGGGACATGTCGCCATAGCGAAGCCGCTTGACCAATGGGATAACGCACTTTATATATATAGTGAAAGACGCAAGAAAGTTGTGTGAATTTTGCGTCCGCTGCGTGGATTTCAACAATACTTAATAAGGAGTTTTAGAATAACGTTCGCAGGTTTTGCGGGCGTTGCTGTAGTTGCAGACGCCATATGAGTTTTAGAACAGCGTTTACTCCCCCTAGAGAAAAGTCTAGGAACTTTCGCCCCGACCGCAAACCCAAATGCACGGAAGCTACACATAGCACTTTGCGGGCCTCGCGCGCCGCGATCGCCGCCCGCTATTTCAGATTTTCTGCGGGCGGGCCGTGAACGCGAACGGCGGCTTGCGTTATGACGCATGCGCAGTGGCAGCGACCACACCGCAAGGACTCGTGGTGCGCTATTCTAAAACTCCCTATTAGAGAGTTTTAGTACAGCGTACGCTGCGTACGTGGCGGCGTTGCGTACGTAAGGACGCCACGTTCTGCGTAGTGCGCATGCGCAGACCACAACGCGCACGTATCGCGTTACGTACGCAGCCGTTACGTACGCACGCATGAGATGCGTGCGTGCGTACGTATGAGCTGATCGCCCCGCTCTCGAACAAGTTCGCGACAGCGCGAGACTTCGTTTTGCAAAGTGGCGGCTTGGAAGGCAAGCACCGACCGGCTCTGTGGCTTAAAATATGGCCATAATCTAGCTATAACACTTGTATTGGCTCACATTGGCTGTCAACAACACGTGCTTCTATTTTGATCTACCAGATGACGCAACACGCTTCACGCTCATTAAGTACGCGGGTACTACGGCGTACTAAAAGCCGATTAGTGGCAAACAACGCCACGTAACGCAAGGCGCTTGCGTGATGCGTACGTAGCACCATTCCGCAGTACTAAAACTCTCTATTACCTGACAAATTAAACAGCACGTGCGTACGCGTGTACGCGTCCGCGTCTGTGCGTTTATGTGTATGTGCTCTCACGTGGTTGTCTGGGCTTCTACGTCCTCCATACCAGCGTAAATCGCTGTGTGTAAGCCTCCATACGTTTGCTTCCCTTTACGCTTACATACCCGGCCCTTTCATTCAATAAGGCTTGCGGAGACGTTCGCCAAACATCCAGAGCTCTCAATTAAAAACGATCACCACGAACTCTGCAAAACCGCCGCTCCACTGCACGCGAAGCAAGCTTCTGCAAGCCTCTCCGTCACATTCAGTCGTCGACTATCCGCCGAATGCTAACAAGAAAAAAAGAAATGAGCCACTGTCTGGTATACATGCCGTCGATCTGCTGCCGCACGTTTGCCCGGCAAGCTCTCTTATATCCAAAGCTACTGCCCCACTATACCATAACCCGTACTGAAGTATATATACCCGTGTTCGAGATAGCTGCGGGGCGCGGTTTTGTACCGCCGCACGGATAAGATGGAAGACGCGGTCGCCAAGCGGCGTGCGCACGCTACAAGCCCGTCCCCAACGTCTCTTCGGCGAAGGCCCCAATGCGGCCGGCCGCTGCCTATAGCCAGCCGTTCCAATTATCTCGGCCCAAAGCGCTCGATGACGACGACGAAGGAGTCCGTCTAAAACAGGCGCCCCGAGAGTAAGTAGCGTGTAGGAAAAGGGTGGAAACATTTTTTCCTCGAGCATGGACCGTTTCGAACGAGTCGCCCACCTGGAAGAGAATCGTCGTATTTGCCTCTCGACTTTGTGTCGCGTTGGCATGTTCGGTGTCTCTCGTGTTTATTATTATTATTTTTTTGGATACGTTTCGTTTCTATATCGTCCTGTCAGATCGTAAACAAGCGTGAAAGCCGGCCTGCTTGTTTCGGGCCCGATGTTGTGAGCAAATTAATCGTTAATAGCGCCATTAACGAAGCACGCATGAACGCAGGAAGAAAAAAAAAAACAGAAACAAAAACTAGTGACGTCGAAGGCGCGTTTCGAAGTTGCACGCCCATTAGAGGTGGAGGAGTGTTTTGTAACTCAAATTGCGGAGATTACGTTTCAGATCACGGCATTCGAATGACAGTGGAGTGCGAAAACGTACGAGTGCTGGGTTTTTTGTGTGGACTAAAATTATAAAAAACGAAGTGAATATAATCAGGTAGTTTAGCTCTATTCCGGACGCCTGACTGGTTTGCGAGTTGCTCAGTGGAATCTAAAGAGCGGGGAAGACCCACGACAAGCGATGGTGGGGGGGGGGGGAATAAACGGCAGAAAAAATTTGATACCCCCCCCCCCCCCCCGCCCCCGAATCTCCGTATCATGCAGGCACGTAATTTTACTTTACAATGTGAATGGGATATTTCGCTGCGTTTACACTAATACTGACGTAATCAATGTGTCTGAGAAAATAGTGCGTCTCCAACACCTTTCCGAGTGCCCGGAGCATGTGTAGTTTAGTGTCTTTGTTAAATGAATTTCATTTTATCTAGACATGTGCAAATATACGAAACGTATGGTGCCAACAAGACCGAGATAAAAAAAAATACCGCGAAGGCGTCTCATGTCACGCAGCCTACTGCACCCTGGGTCATGAAACTCGTGTGGGCTGGCCAACGAAGCTATAAACTTAGAGACCCCGTGACCTTTGTGTCAGCAGCCGAACACCCTAGCCCGTGATCCACCGAGGTGGACGGCATGTCTTTTTCACGTTCACGCTCATTTCGTGTATCGTATTCATGTGCAGTTTTTCTATGAAACGTGTAATGAACAACACGTCCGAATGCGGAAACACACTCGTAGCTAATATTCATGAACGGATTCCTGCAATCTAGTGTAATATGACCGGTGATGTATCTATGAGAATTGCAAAGGCATGAAGGAAATTGAAGCCCGCGATGATAAAATTGCGTGTAACACGTGAGAGTCATGCTGGGTATAATCGACTGGCATGTGCGTCTGGTCACGAGACTTCTTAGCGTACGTGTAATCAAGAGTAGTGAAAACGTTATTGTCTTCATAACTTGATGCTTCGGTGTGCGGACTTGTTACCACACATAACTGTCGCAATACGGAACAGACAGTTGTTTGCAGGAAAGCTCTAGAATAGAGAGATACATGGTATGAAGAAAGGCAGGGAGGTTATCAGAAAGAGCACGTTACAAGACATCTATAGGGCGTGCCCTCTCGTTCATTTCGCAGACCAGCGCTCACCACAATACAGGAAAGGGTAACGGCACCTTCCGTTGAAGTCACTGGTCGGGCGTGGTTGTAGTCTAGCACGCCTCGTTGTACATATGTATCAGTTATCAAAGACCGAGACGTCTAGCTTAATTCGCACTTTCAGAGTCCCCTACGTCGATAACATTCACCGACACCAGCTCTCAAACGTCTATTAAGCTAACGGCTCTGCGACACTCCGACACTGAAACCTCAGTTTATTCATGGCTACCAAGGCGTGACATCGCATTAGGTATTGTTTATCTGCTACTGGAGACATTAGATATATACATTCACGCCTTAGCGAAATTGATTGGGTGACCGAGAAAAGGAGAGATACGACTGAAATTTAAACGGCGCACGTTGTGCAAAAGCGTCAACGAAGTTAGAAGCGACGAAGGCTCACGTGTTGCCTTACGGTTGCGTAGTGAGTTCTTTCCCGTTCGCAAAAAAGCAAGAACTATGGCGTAGCGGGCACACTACAACGCTATTTGCAGACGGGACAGACGCTAAAACGGACAGAGAAAGACGGGGCAGGCGCTATTTCTTGGTCCACATTTTTTTTTCGTGTGCTAGAAAACTACAGTATGACGTATGCCAACACGCCCAAAACACTACCTTACTAAACTTTCAGTTGGCATTTCATAGATAGTTTTGAACGGCCAGTGTTACACGCATGCATGGTTGTTAAGTTTCCTTACGGCCCGGTTGACGCCTGCACCGAAAAACGAAGCTAGGATAGCAATTGAGAAGACGATGCGCTCGAAGCTCGATCACGCTATCACGTTCTACTCCTGGAGGCGAAGCTCGAACATTTTCCAATGTTATTGCCTCCTAAATTTTGTGACTGCATGTTTACATATATAGACATGCGCCCACCAGTTGTGAGTCTGAAGGGTATCGCACCGGCCGCGCGTTATGGTTGACCATGCCTGCCTTTCCGTGGTTCTCTCTCCCTCTGTATTTAACAAACCCGAGGGCTTAGATAAATTTATACATGAGAACATAAAAGTCGCAATTTCTACAGAGATAACGGTCACGTTAAAGGAACACTAAAAAGTAAAAATCAGTTTAGGTCTATAAATTGCACACCGAGAACTTCAATGTCGCTAATGTCACCATCACATGTTAATTGATAGAGGTAGAAATCAAGTTCAATGTTTCTTTTCTGAATTTCGCGCCAAACTTTTTGCACGTGATGTCACGGATTTCAAGGCGCACTTAGCTTGTTCTGTCGCAATTGTTTCGACAAAACTTGCTTAAACTTGGCGTGTTAAGTCTACTGGCCCTTCAGAAGAAATTTTACTTCATTTTAAACGAATTAGAGCTACGCAAGCTCTGGTATAGCACCGTTAAAATATGTGACGTCACGGCGAATGGTGCGGAAACTTGAAAGGGGCGTCGCCAACCACATTTTCTTTCTGCGCGTTTTCTCGCTTACGACGCGTCCTACGGCCTCAGGCTTGTTGTTTTTGAAATAGTGAAAGAGTAGTTTACTAATATGAGGAAAATCGTTATGCTCTTTAGTGTCTCTTCAAGTTGTTGAGCTCTGAGGAGTTGCGAAAGGGAACGTTCAAACACACGTTCATTTCCAGCATTTGTTGATAATTCCCATTTGTGATTCCTAGCTAAAGCCGCAACATGAATATGGGACACACCGTAGCGGGGGTTTAAGTACATCAGCCACACTGTGTTCTTTGACGTCAATGTTCATTCTACCGACTGTCCCAAGTAAATCCTCGTTAAGCCCACGGTAAATGCACGAAGGAATACGTATTCTTGAGTCTCCGCATCGCGCGAAAAGTAAAGAGCCTAATAAACGTCTTCGTACGTCATTACTATGATACCATGATGTACTCGGGAATAGAATCTAATTTAATTTGGCTTTCCATGACCAGGATCTCGCCCCCATGCAGTGCGTGCGAGGGAGCAAGAGCAGCTTCTTAAGTAGTTGAAGCCACAGGGCACCTTGCACGCCCAATGCATCGTATATCAAAGACACGGCGTGTTATATCGGCAGCGTGTTAGCAGTGGCCAATCGATCAAGGTGTATAATCAATTCCCGCATGCGGGCGAGGTAAGTTCCGAACGAGACCGAAACCAGTATTCAGCTGTTCTAGTAGGCGTTCTATCCTTTTTTTTTAAACTCGACTCCTACGCTTGTAATCCATAATCGCCGGGTGCCCCCGTTAACCATACGCACATGCAGAAATAACTGTCCAGTCTTGATCACGCACTATCCTGGACTGGTCGCGCATGCATGCGGTACTCAGCTATAACCACATCTGCGGTCATGCGGCCGTGATGCGGATGATGACGTTTTACGAAAACTAGCTGGACTGTGGCGTGGCAGTATAAAGATTGACGTCGCTCCCTCTGCAGTGAATTTTTGGGGGGTCGTGACTATGCACCACAACCCAGAGGGAATCATAATGGTACCCAAAGTAGCTTCTGTGAAAAAGTGTATATAGACGCAATGTTAGGAAGGAGACGCGATATTAGAAAGCAGATGTCTTCATTTTTGCAGTATTCAGGGATTCGCGTTACGTTCAAGGAGCGCGAATATGCCAGAGACGACGCTGAGAAGTTTGGCGCACTGAACTTACCTCGCCGATCTTTGGAGAACAGCTGCTTCCTAGCACACCCTCCAGCGGAAAATGCCTGCAGGCGACAACGGTCTCGGCCTATTCCAGTCAGTGCAGATAAGGCCTCCTTGTCACTTAAACACGCATCCGAAATCCGTGAATGATTTGATGTTGCACTTTCTCAACGGTCCTGAAAATTCCAGTTGCTTCCTTGTCTACACCACTAACAACGTGCGCAGAGATGTGAAAGGTAAACCGGTGTCTCACGTCAAGAGTGCTTCCGGATGTATGGCAGAGGTTTTGCTCCTGTATAGCACAGACTCCAAACTCACCAAACCGTGTCAAGAAAAAAATCGCGGCCAGAAGCTCACAGAAAAGGCCCACCGTGTGAGGATTTGTAGGCGGTGTCAAGCGCACAAAGAAAGATATCCGCGCAGCTTCTGCAAGTGACAGGGCTCTACGTTGACGATGTCCCACGCCGGCGGCGCAGCACCGGTCAAACGGCGATGTCGACGACAAGTCCTCGTGCTCGCACCACCACACACACGCTGCCCCGAGAGAGAGGTGGTCGCTCGGGCCGTGCGCGTAATCCACGTGCTCGACGCGGTGTGGTTGTGCACCCAGAGAGTGTTTCCCGCCGACACTTGGAAGAGAAAGAGCAGGAGTGGCGAAGAGAGGAAGGGTGTGAAGGGGGTGTAGCAGCCTGGCGAGAGGTGTAGTCGCGGTCGCTCTCCCGCCGCGCAAGCACCAGGCGACGGCCTTGCCGAGGACGAACGTTTTCTTCGACGCCGGCCGTCGAGGTCTCAACCGGTCTGCACGGCGCGCGCCGGTCGAGTGACTCCTCCCGCGGGCCATCTTCGGATGGGTCACGTGGCGCTGCAGCCTTTTCAGGACGTTGGCGATGCCGCAAAGTGGAATAGGCTGACAGGCGGCGAGTCCGACAAAGTCGTCCGTCCTCGCCGACTAGCCAAAGGAAGACACCGTGAAGAACTGAGGGAAGATTGTGACCTGTCACGGACGTATCTGTTGTCCCTCGGAGAAATGGGGACAACAACGTATGAGAGTTGGTCTTCACCTGCGAGCTGGTGCTGCGACAGGAGAACCATGCCTGCGGGCGACGTTGCTTAAGCGGGGTGGCTGTACTAAGAGGCATTGGCTGTACGCGCTGTTTACTTTGGAACAATAGGCGCGGCGTACGGTGCTTTGCTGGTGGTTGGTGCCGCCGACGGGAATGATACCTCTTTTAAACTTTTAACTGCCCGTTCCTTTTCCTCAAACCTGGAACTTGAGGAAGTGGTCAGATTCCGGGAAAAAAAAAAAGCGCAACGGTTGAAGACGCGCTGTTTGCTATTTGTCACGCCTACCAAAGTGTACCCCCCTTGTTTATTTACTGAAGACAAGATGATTCCGTGTAAAATCGTGTTGTCAATATTTTTTTTTCCTTCTAGAAAGCCTAATTGGTGCGGCACATGGGAAACCTCGAAAAAGCGGAGTAACCCCCCCCCCCCCCCCGCCCTTGTTTATTTACCGAAGACAAGATGATTCCGTGTAAAATCGTGTTGTCAATATTTTTTTTCCTCCTCGAAACCCTAATTGGTGCGGCACATAGGAAACCTCGAAAAAGCGGAGTAACCCGTATGTTACCCGCGCGGCCCCACGATGGTACAGAAGCGAACAAATGGACAAACAAACAAACAAACAAACAAACAAACAAACAAACAAACAAACAAACAAACAAACAAACAAACAAACAATCAATCAACTACCGCAAGTTCTCTGAAAGTTGAGACTTGCCGCGCGGTTGTTCTGTTGAAAACAAGCTATCCTTCAACTTCGCTTGTAACTGCGCCCGTGTTCTGTTTGTCTGAACATGAATGACACCGAACTATCGCACGCTCGCCTTTTTGCAAAACTACGCGGCGCTGTGCATGCCTTTCGTCGAACGCTAACCGTTTTATTTTCTCAAGAAAAACAAACAACGAAGCAAATACGGAACGTTACTCTGCAGTCCTTGTGACTCAAAGACGGAACACAGCTCGGGGTGGAGCAAGTGATTACACCGTCCCTGTTGTCACGTTTTCCACCCGCTGAGCGGATCCTCTCGTCAGTTTCGTGTCCCACGCCTGAAGAGCGCTGCCCGCTAACAGTACGTCTTTTGTAGCGCTTCCTTCGCCACAGGCGCACCCCCTCATTTTTTTTTCCTTTCGTCGAAACTTGTGGAAGATCCTCGTGTACACAATTGACCCATTCACGTCGCCTTCGTTTTTTGCTCCCGAAAACGGCGGAAAGGTGGCAGTGCGACCTCCTGAAATCGTCTAGTTTCTGTAACAAAACAAGCTCTCAGTCCTTAGAATCATTGTTGTGACCTTGAAGAGCTCGCGAGACCCATTTCAAGAAATGTTGTGCGTCGTAGAGCGAGCGCGTCTTTGCAGGCCATGCTTGCTTTGCCTCACAGGTGTCGACCATGTTGTAAATGTGGTCGAAAAAAAAAAAGACAAAATAAAGCAGGGCGCCTGGATCTTCCCACGGGGGAACTCGAGTAAAGGTGTCACAGAGTGTGGGGTATCGCGTGAATGTTGCGTAAGGGGTATGGTTAATTGTCATTCCGTCTTTATTATTCTTATTTATTGAATGAAGGAGAATCGTTGCCTTCAGCGAGTGGTGGGGCGCTAATGCGCGATGCTGTGCCTACATCACGGAGTAGCCTATATATACGGGGTGGCCAGAGAACGGTTGCGCAGCGCAAGCAGTCAGTTTTTAATAGCATACGCTGCCCGCGTCGGCCTGCCGACACCTTTGCATATCACCCGCAAAGCTACACCTGCAAGCTTTGCGTACGGTATTCTGTACGCTGGTTACATGTAGCTAGTGGTCAGCAAGCGCTCTGGTACTTGACCAGCTGGTTAAACATGGCGTGTTTAATCACATTCCAATTAAAATGGGGGTGGGATATCTTCTTGCACGAGGCTACCGCGAAAAGACAACACATACGCATGCAGTACGCGGACCATGCACTGAGGAATGTCACTTCACCTGTCGTACGCAGAAATACGGTGTCGTAGCGGCAGCCTTTTGAATTCTCATCGGCTCTCCCTATAGGCACTGTTGGTGTCCCCATGGGTGAAGTCGTCGACGTCCTTGCGCCTCAATCATCGCACTAAGGTGACTACTACAACAACAAGGTTTTCGCACTTACAAACTTATTGATTTTGTCAGTATGGTAGAACTGCGTCTCAGTAACAGTTGACATGTGAGCGATTGTTGACGCGCACGAGATTTTATGACAGCCATTGAAAACAAATTACAGTGTTAATGTTGCAAACAGAGCCGTAAAAGTGAATTTTCACTGCTAAGAAAAGCTATACTAGCAATAAATCTTCTTGGCCAATTACCTTTTTGGTTTGGATTGAAAGCACAGGAAGTCTAAGCCACAGATATTGCAGCTGTGGGCGCGCGCGTCCCTGGAACCGGAGTCCTCCCCCCCCCCCCCCCGACACCGGGGGGGGGGGGGGGGGGGAGGACTCCGGTTCCAGGGACGCGCGCGCCCACAGCTGTTGATATGGGAGAGGGCGGTGAACAGATCCCGACAGACGCCTTACTTAATTAGCCCGATTAAGAAATGCATTCACATTTAAAAAAAAACACGAACGCAAAAATTCAGAAATGCGGCCCTCGAAGACATGCATTGCGTATTTGTATGCGGCGCTTTCGAAATGTTTCCCCTGGGTGGTGGTATTAGATAGATAAATTATTGCTTTCTGACGGTTCTGCCCTTAAAGCCCAATGAGGCTTCGACAGGCCAATTTGTATTGCATTGTTGCTGACTTGAAATGTTAACAAAGTATTACTGTTATTAAAAATTGGCCGGTGGGCTGGCCCGTGTACTCAGATTTGGGTGCACGTTAAAGAACCCCAGTTGGTCAAAATTTCCGGAGCCTTCCACTACGGCGTCTCTCATAATCAAATAGTAGTTTTGGGACGTTAAGCCCCACAAATCAATCAAATCAATCAATCAAACCGGTGGGCTGGCGGCAATCGCACGCATCCTGTCACCCGTCACAAACCTCTTGCATGCATCTCAATAAGCGACGCCACCTAAAACAGTGCAGCACCCTGACCATCGCATCACCCCAAGGGAGGACCTATCCACGATCACCGCGCGCAGCACGTCACGCCAACGGGTGGGACTGTTGCGGTTGCGTGTCGGGGGGCGTGTTGACGTAAGCACGACGGCAACGCCTCCCTTGTGCAAATATTTGACAATAAGTGTGGGAAAGTGAATACCTTCGAGTATACTTGTGTTTTTTAAGCGGTGCAAAAGGAACTGTTCAGTGGCAAGGCCACCGCGTGAATGGATTTCCGGACGACACTGACGACTTGCGGTGATCGCGGCTGCTCGTAGAACCCTGTGTGACTTCCCCGGGTGCCCAGCCCGGCCTACCGTCTGCTCTGTAAGACTAACAAACAATCTGGGCGGGGTCTTTTGAAAACTCTGCAGAGAAGGTCAGCGAGGCTCGAAACAACCTGGACATTGCAGTCCGCTTTCACGAAGTCGTCTGCAGACACTTCGTGGGGAACTGCTGCCAAGAAGCGAGACAACAACTCTCGAAATGCATCGTCTATGCGCTCGTCGTCATCTTCACCGGTTTCGGCAAGTTCTGCCGTCTCGAAGCCTGCCTTGCGGAGCAGTTGACCACTGTGTCCATCTCCAGTGAATTATGAAACGTTGTGTCATTCAGCGTAAGTATACATAAAACATTCGGCAGATCCGACGTACCTTGGGAATCGATGCCATGCGAAGTATGCGGATGGCAGGTGAATGTGTTTTATTTTTCTTTGAGCGACACGTTATGATGTGGCGCTAAATATATGTACAGGTCTACGCACGGTAACCAGCCGCGTATGTTCAAGTTAGCAGTTGTTTACAGTTGCGTATCGATGGTTACCGTTGAGAGGATGCTACAGTTGCACTAAACAGTGCTACACATATTGTCACGACATCAAAACAGAGGTCTTGCCGTAGAGATTGAGACACCAGAAGCAGGTTGATCTTTTTAATTAGAACGCGCAAGCGAGTTCTTCTTCTTCGTCTATTTCGTAGTCCTTCATGCCACATGCACAACTGCCATCGTCTTTCTTGAGCAAGCACGTGGCATTTGCCTCCCTCCGAAAGAAGCATCGTCCCGATGCGAAACTTAGTTGCTCTACCAGGCGTACGAAGTGGTCGTACAAAAACGGTAATCGGGAGCTAATTAACTAGATAAATACGGTTTCATACGCACGACGTGCATGACTTCGGGCAAACGCTTTTGGCGCTTAGAACTACAATTAGTGTCGGGAACGACTTCGTAGTTCACGTCGTTCAAGCGTCGCGTGACGCTGTATGGACCAAAGTACCGTCTTAGCAGTTTCTCACACAGTCCACGTCGACGTATCGGAATCCAGACCCACACTTTGCCGCCTGGTGAGTAGCTAACAAACTTGTGTCGGGTGTCGTAGCGTTGTGCATCTTGATGCTGCTGATGACAGATGCGCACGTGCGGGAGCTATCTGGCTTCTTCGGCACGCTGAGTGAATTCTTCGGCGTCTACATGGATGTCGTCACACTCATGCGGCAACATGGCGTCCAATGTTGTCGTGACTTCGCGACCATAGATCAGACTGAACGGTGTCATTCCAGTGGTTTCTTGTCGAGCAGTGTTATAAGCAAAGGTCACGTACGGCAATATCTGATCCTGCAGTTTTTATGTTCCGTGTCAACGTACATGCTGATCATGTCTGTGAGGGTCCTATTGAGGCGCTCCGTCAGCCGTTTGTCTGCGGATGGTATGCAGTTGTTCTCCGGTGAGCTGTACCGCTGAGTCTGAGAACCGACTCCAAAAGCTCTGCGGTGAAGGCAGGTCCTCCGTCTGTGATCACTGTTGTCGGAGCGCCATGCCAAAGGATGATGTTTTCGATGAAAAACTGAGCGGCTTCTACTGCTGTGCCACGCTGCATAGCTTTAGTCTCCGCATAACGGGACAGGTAATCAGTGACCACAATAATCCATCTGTTCCCTGTTGTGGAAGTTGGAAAGGGACCCAGGAAATCCATTCCAATCTGGGTGAAAGGCTTTTCTGGTGCTTCGGTCGATCTTTTTAATTTAAAAGGTCGATCTTTTTAATTAGAACGCACAAGCGAGTTATTCTTCTTCGTCCATTTCGTAGTCCTTCGTGGCACATGCACAACTGCCATCGTCTTTCTTGAGCAAGCACGTGACAATATGAACTTCAGCGGATGGCGCCTAACTACAGTTAACCTTAACCGGAAATGACGGCTGTATTATAGTAGTACATATGTAATGTTTTCAAAATGGGATAGCCAGTACTGCAACCACAATTAATATTACACGAACAGTAGGGTCTACTTGAAAAGTATATCCGAAGGCGCACACGGCTCAACGGTAAATACTTCATTACTACGCAGAATTCTAAGGGTAAATTCCTGCTAGGATGCTAGGACACTCACATTAATCGTTTGCATTCGTGCGATCAACACTGCCTATGGCAGCTTTTTCTTAACGCTCAAGCGTTCAAGTTACCTATGCGTGGTCTCGCCGTTCCTGGGTAGATATAAAATGTTCAGCACCTGTGGCACGTACCCGCATATCAATGACACATACCCGCCCCCTGGCATGTGCCACTGTTTTTTGGAAAGTGTTTGACGTCGGACTTGACGAGATTGTGACATCATTCATGTCATCACTAGTGAGTTGTATTCGACAAGCCATCTTACCCTCTCGTACCATTTTCAGTGAACGCCAAGTTACGGTGGCCTACCCAGCCACCTATGCCTACCCAGAGGTAGGCGGCTAAATAGATAGATAGATTAGATAGATAGATAGATAGATAGATAGATAGATAGATAGATAGATAGATAGATAGATAGATAGATAGATAGATAGATAGATAGATAGATAGATAGATAGATAGATAGATAGATAGATAGATAGATAGATAGATAGATAGATAGATAGATACAAAAAGCACTTTCTGTATGCAATGAATTGCTTCAAATTTAAAATTTACATATAGTCCCCTTCCAGCCTGGATGTCCCTCTTTCGCTGTCTTCTTTCTTAGGGATGTCCACCGTCCAGGGATTGGTGCTTGGGTTACTGCGCGACTGTCAGCAAAAATTTTGTTTTTAGTTTACTCTTTTTATATATATCTTCAAACAACCGCCTACAATTTCCTGCACGCAAAGTAATGATAAATGTCGTGTGTGTGTGTGTGTGTGTGTGTGTGTGTGTGTGTGTGTGTGTGTGTGTGTGTGTGTGTGTGTGTGTGTGTGTGCGTGTGTGTGCACGCGCGTCGAAACATGAACTGACGTAGTTCCTATATAACGGTATTTCTGGCACACAGCACAAATCTTTAACGGCTCCTTTGCTCCACGTTCTATTACAGGGTGTGGTATTTTATTTTAGATTGCGTTCCTGATAACTTCTTGCCGTTTATCTCAAGGAGGAATAAACATTCATTTTGATTGACCTGATCGATCGAGACAACAGACAGCCTTAGGACGAGGCCACTCGCGAACACCGCAAGTAGCGCCATCTACACAATTCCAGCACCTTCTCATGCTACTGTACCGCATAGTTTCTGCTCCAAACAGCACACCCAAAGAGAGGCGAGCTCAACAGCAAAGCTTATTAGCTTTGATGGCTAAAACGTGGCCTAAACTTAACAGCCGTGGGTGTATAGTTTCCGCCTGACTTTCCAGAAACGACCGAGATTTATAGCATAAACACGTCGACTGCTTGGTTAAAAGGGAGAGCCAGCGAAAACCATCACGTGTTCTTGTGTTGTTGTTTTTTTGTTCACAAGTACAAACTCGGGTAGTTTCGGACACCCGTGCCGTCGCGCGTGGACACTAAGGAACACGAGTAAAGAGGTCAGCCTTAGCCTAATTACTGCGTCACGCATTCATTATACTGCAGCGGCCAGCCTTCTTCTTCTATACTCCTCCCCACCAACTCGTTCTTTTTATTGCCCCCCTGTATCGTTTCTGTGCAACGCTTCGGCCCCGAAACTCTGTAACGTCTTCCTCGTTTGGCAACAAATTGAGCATCAAACCCATTACCACACTCTGTGTTGGTGCGCGGCCATCTCTCTATACCTCGTACGCCCAAAGCTATAACACACGCTGGACCGCGTGGTGCTGTCTGGAACTCCAACACCTTTACGCAGGCCAGCTCTGTCTCTCTCTCTTCGGGGGCAACAATTAAAAGCTGCGCAATAAATCTTCTGCACGGCAGCGCATTAGAGGTGCGTGCGCTTCTTCAAGTGCATGGACTCCGTGACCTGTACGGATGTTGCTGCCGGGATCGTCAAGACCGGAAGGTGCTACTGTGTGGAAGGCATCGGTTTAGAAGCGCTTGGCGGGAGGAGTTCAACCGGGGCGTTGTACATGCGAGCCCGTCCGTGAAGGCCGTGCGAAAAGAAGTGCACGCTCTTGACCAGCTGCACGCGACGTGTCGTCATCGCCTGCTTATAGTTCTCTTGCGCGCACAATAGCACGCGCGCCAAGTCAGCTCGAGCGGTCAAGCACGTGAAGCACGCCGGCCGGACTTTGAGTACGTCGACGTGACCGTGAAAACATTTGTGGTATTTAACACTAGGGAATACGCGCATGCGTCAGCCGCTCGCTTTTGGTCAGTCTTCTTCCAATGTTGAAAGCCGAACTTAATTTATACATTCAGCGACCCTTGCAAGACGACTGACCACGGCCGAACAAAGTGTTTCTTCTTTTCTTCACTTGTGATATATAAGAGATTCATCTAGTATATGCGACTTTCTCAAAACGGAACTAAAATCAATTGTAGCTGCATCATTATTGGTCATCGTTATATCCGTGGAGGCAGAAGAAATTAAATGTCATCCTAAAGCTAATTGGTTATGGCAGTGGGTCAGGATAGTGAACTGAATATGATATCGGATCCCGTCAATAAAAACGTGGGCAGTACAGAAAGCGGAAGAGCCAATGGTGTTCCCCTGGGCAGCAACGAACATGGGTCCATCGTTAGGCGTCATCACTTTCTCCAGACACTGGCCCAAATCCGCACGCATAACAGAAAATGCCACACCCGCGTCCGCGGAGTGCCCCGCCATGGTGGTCAAGTGGCTAAGGTACTCGGCTGTTGACCAGGTCGCGGGCTCGAATCCCGGCTGCGGCGGCTGCACTTCCGATGGAGGCGGAAATGTTGTAGGCCCGTGTGCTCAGATTTGGGTGCACGTTAAAGAACCCCAGGTGGTCTAAATTTCCGGAGCGGTGTCTGTCATAATCAAATGGTGGTTTTGGGACGTTAAACACCACATATCAATTAATCACCTCAGCAACGACGCACATTCCTTCCACTACTACAAAAATTATGTTGCACGGGCCTGATGAAGGAATATCTGTCTTAATTTAGAATGCCATTTTTTCTCCAGAAATCCCATCACTTAGTTTTCCTAATGACTGGCAGGGGTCAATGAGGCAGGCCAAAGTGAGGCGGAGGAGCGGGGGAAAAGTGAAGGTGAGCGGCGTCTGGTGTTCTGGCTGTTCCGTAGTGCAATCTATGCGGGCGGACATGGAGACCGGTGTGGAAGCGAGGAATGACGCTGACCTTGATAAGCCGAAGTATCCCGTTCACGCATATCGTAACCGCGACGCTCGTCTTGTTGGCACTTGCGGCAGAAACTAGAAGTGCGGCCGCGATTCCCGCAGTATAATATACTGGGTGGGACGAGCGTCAGGGCGACGGGTAGAAGGCATTCCGAGCACCTGAAGAGAGTGCGGTCAATTGTGCAGACGGAGGGTCAGACGGTACTGAACAGAATTGCTTTGTATGTGGGGCTTCACGTCCCAAAACCACCATAGGACTATGACAGACGCCGTAGTGGAGGGCTCAGGAAATTTCGACCACCTGGCGTTACTTAACGTGCATTCAAATATCATCACACGAGCCTACGGCATTTTCGTCTTCATGGAAAATACAGCCGCCGCAGCCGGGATTCGATCCTGCGACCTGCAGGTGAGCAACCGAATACCTTAGCCTCTAGAACACCGTGGTGACGCTGTACCGAACGGAAGTTGACCGGAGGAGTGGCAGCGACGGACGCGTACGATGGTAGCGGCAACGTCATGTTGACGTCGCTTAGAAGCATGGCAGCGACTTGCGCGTAGGTTGGTGTGGGCCGATACGGAGGTGACTGGACGTGCGCAGGGAAGGTCATGGATGTCAGTTCCTCCATGATGATGTCGTGAAATGACGCTATAGACTGTGTAGAACACAGTAAAGGTGAGAAACCAATAGTCTGCCATTCTTCACGTGTGGCGTCCCTGATGAGGTGACGGAAAGGTCTATTAGCCGTAGAATAATGTTCGCCAATGCCTGGTTGTAGATGAACCAAGACCAGCGTATCCAGGCGCTTACATGTCGCGACGAAATCGCTGATGGTAGCTTGGTTCTGTGCAGCCAGGGTGTTGAATCAACAGGGCCTATACCCTTTAAAGTGTGGCGTACTTTGTCGGACTCCAGCATACACGAATTGGCACTCCGATTGAGCGCAAGAACGTTCTCGATGTACGACGTGTACGACTCGTTGGCGAATATCGAGGGTTACCTTCACGACTGCGGACGGAATGGCCGGTGTGCCAAAAACGTGATGGAGCTGCTGCTCGAAGGTCGCCCAGTCGGGTATGTCGATGATGTGGTTTAAGTACCATATCTTCGCCACGCCGGTCAAGTAGAAAGAGACGTAACTGTAGAGGGCGCGTATAAATAGTAACTCACTGCTGGCGCCCTCACGTTATATAAGGTGAGGTAACGAACAAACTGGGACTTTTTGGAACGCGACTCTCGTGCGTATATGGTGGCCTCTGGCGAAGTGCAGCGCTTACCCTTCTCAGCAGAGCGTCTCGTCTCGACGTGATGTCATTACTGGGATCCTGCCACTAAGATGCCAGATCCAAAGACCTCAAGTTCTACTACTCCTCTGTGCACCAGCGTTTCCCTCCGCTCTCCGTTGTCGTTCTACTTCGACAACGCAGGTCAGTGGCCAGCATGGATTCAACAGTTCGAAGACTTCTCCTTCGCGTCAGGCCTAGCGTCCGAAGAAACCGAGGTTTACACCTTGCCTAACTGCATGGGTCCTCAAGCTTATGTTATTTTGTCATCTCTCATGCCTGACACGGATGCTAACGCTCTCTATGTGACACAGCCAAGCAAAAATTCAACGGGTACCTTGCTCACCCGGTCAATGAACTCTACAGCCGAGAGACACCACCAGCTGCCCGGTGAGTCAATAGACGCGTTCTTCACCGTCCTCAAGAACAATGTCAAGAAATGCAATCACACTTTTATGGTAGAAGACCGTCTCGTGTACTGGATTCGCACCAGCCCCACCAGCTCTGCCGTGTCTCGAAGCTCACTCTTCAAGCTGCGCTGATTCAAGCTCGCCAGCACGAAGACGCTGAAAAGGAAAAAAAATAATGGCAGCATTTCCACGGAGTGAATGATGGAGAGTGGGGCGAAGCATCCGTCCGTCCATTCGTTCTTGCTTCCGTCCGTCCATGATTCCGTCTGTGTGACCGTCCGTGCGTCCATTCGCCCGTCCATGCGTGCGTTTGTTTGTGCGTCCGCACGTCTATCTGTGCGTCCGTCCCCGCGTTCGCCCATGCATCCGCCCCTGCGTCCGTCCATGCGTCCATCCGTCCGTGCAGCCATCCGTGCGTCCGTTCAAGCATCTGTCTGTATGTCCGTTCGTCCATCCATTCAGTACTCCAAGTACCATCATCTCGCATCTTTTCATCATATATTCCGCATATGCACCACCATCCAACGGACATTCTAAGGACTAAACGAGAGGTGGCACACGCACACTTTCTTAGGGCTCGCGCTTCTTGTCTACTTCCCACCTTTAGCCACCTCGACTTCAAGGTATATACTATAGTTCACTGTATTCATGGCACTGCGGCCCAACGCTCGCTAAACCTTTTTAAAACCTGGGAGGTTACGCCCAGCGAGTATAACCTATAGCAACCCTTTGTTGTCAGATAGTGCTCAATGTACATGCCAATTGCTGCTAATTGGGAATGAAATACAGAAGAATTCGGATTTTAGTTAACGCGCACGCTGCGAATTTTTATTGTTCCACAATGCACAGGAGAAATCTCCCACCGCCACAACCTTGCAGGTCAAAGCGTAAGACTGCATGATTACGCACTACGACTACGACGAGGGACGAGCGGGTGCTGCTTTAAAGAGCTTCGCCCCTAAAAAGATGTGATGAATGGTGATGATGGGGACAGACACAAGTTATGCGTGCGTATATAGAATAACAATGCAGCACTGTGGCTTTGTTATAAAGCTTCGTGTCCAGTTTCATACTTTTTAGGAGACCTATCACATCCCTTATATAGCAACTTTTTATCTCGTCTGACCACACATTGCTTATAAAGTGCCACTTTTCCTAAGCGTTGCCACATTTATTCCTGCCAGTGTTGAAGCAAGCGTTGCAAGCCATTGACTCTTGCTCAAAAAGCGGACAACAGTTTACGTTATCTTTAGAAATCATTAAAACAATTGACCTCATGCGGAGATATGGTCAGACAGCTTTAGGCAGTTCCAAAGATTTGTTTTTTTATGTTCTGCCTATTTCTTTTTTTTTCGTATTTCCTCAAAGAGTGCGATCATATCAACATTCTTAAAGTTTTTATGTATGCAATATTTCTTATTGGTGCCACTATGCATTTGTGTCCGTTTAGTTGTTTCGAGGGCTAATGAATGCTGTCACTTTTTTTTGCCTTGTATTGATGGAATGTGGGGCTAGTCAAGCTGCGTTTTTTATCGCAGCTCTTTTCCCGCATTCCACACCACACATTGTGTGGTGTAACACTGTGGTGAAATGAACTTCAAACTTCAAACTTCAATCACATTGCGGTGGATCTCTGGACACCGCGGACTTGCATGCAATGAGCTTGCTGATACTGAAGCAAGAGCCGCCGTGTTGAACGCTCCGCATGGACGTGAAAATGTCCTACTCCAGAAGTGACTTGAACTCTTTATTGAGATTGTTCATGCGAAAGTGCGCAACGACCTATTGGTATAGCAGCAACATTATTGGTTACAGGCGTCTGCGAGAAACAGACCACGAGATGAATTTTCGCCTCCCGTCTTGCATGAAACGAGGTAACTCCAGTCTGCTAAACCGAATTCGCCTAGGTGTTGCATTCAGTCTTCGTTACGCAGACTTCATCCAGTGTGCAGACAGCCCAAGCTGAGGACGTTGCCAAATGTGCGAAACGACGGAGCATATATTTTCTGATTGCCTACTTTACGTGTCCTCCTCAAGCTTCTCAACGAAATAGTGGCGCCTCTGCATCAATTCGGCTTCATAACCCGAATGTGATTCCTCGCCTCACCAGGCAAGGGCACACGCCTTGCAACGTCACTATGGCAATAAACACGGAGCCTTCTACGTGGATGTGGCTGGTCCTGTCTGCGGGGGGTGGAATACGGCAGCAGAATACGGCATGAGGAAAAGCAAGTAGATGGACTCACTTTCAAAGCTCCTAGCACAACACAAGCGGAAGAGGTAGCTATTGTCTTAGCTGCCTCCGACCATCGATCTCAATGTATCATATCAGATTCACGTGGGGCATGTCGAAATTATGAAGCTCGTTGGATCACACCACTAGCGGAAAAAATTTTGCAGAACTATAGCAACCGGGGAATCGACCCTAGCCCTCGTTGTCTAGTCTGGACTCCAGGCCACCAGGGCCTATTGGGGAATGAAGCCGTGAACACGGTGGCCCGAGAACTCTTTCACCGGTTGTCCCGCTTAGATCCTGATTGCCTGCTACCCGGAGGCGGATATCTGCTGACATTCAAAGAGATTACGACCAATTACAGGGATCAGCATTGTCAATACCTTTCTCCTGCAAAAGGGCTGGGGAAGGCTAATGAACACAGCTTGCTGAGACTTTTCACCAATACTTTATTGGGCCCGGTAATCATGCAACATTTCGATTCCTCCTTCACTGGCAAGTGCCGATACTCTGGGCAGGTGGCTGACACCTACCACATTGTTTGGGCTTGCCAGCTCAGCTCAGCTCTTCCCTCCAACCCTAACTCAACCAGAGAGGAGTGGGAGGCAACCCTGTTGGGTTGCTCAGATCTTGAAGCCCAAAGGGCCCTGTTCCAGTGGGCTAGGTTAGCAAGTGTCACCAATAGGGTCCCGGAATAAGGACTCCACCCACTATGAAGCCTCCAAAGGGCTGAACCTCTCCTCTTTTTTTTTTCTATAAATGTTTTCACTCACTCACTCCGCGCCTCAGATATTGTCAAGGCTAAGCTTCCATATCAAGTATTTTGTCAATTAACAAATTCAGCATGATTATTTTCACTCGACAAATTATTAGCCATCAATACTTATCCCACAACAGATCCGGTCTGGGGCTTCCTTGTCGACAAAGAATCATCCGTTAAATTCTATTACATCATGACAAGAAAATGGGGCAGTTTCACAGCGTACTCGCCACTTAATTGCATCACATTTTTGCTTGCTTTCTGACTCACCGCGTCTCTGCTAACTCACGAGAGATAAATAAAGAAATGAAAAGCTGAAGATGCTTGCTTGCCTGGCTATTCATGGTTTACGATGCGAGCTTTTGGCTACTTCGAAAATTACATTTAACTAATACAGATGAACTAGTGCTCGTTAGTGTCTCATTACCAACCAAGTTGTCAATACATTTACTCTGCATGGATGCCTTTAGGATGGCACTCTAATTAGGTGATTAGGTTCTGGTAATTAGGTTGTGGTGATTACAGCATTATAAATGGATAAGTGACAGAGAAGTTAGCGGTTCAAGGAGTGGCCGGCTTGTAGCTGAGATTTAGTTTCACTCAAACAGCCTCTGCTAAACATAAATAATAAACCAAAGTGCATTTCGTATATACGGCCATAGAACGCCAAATATAAACTGAAGGCATTGTTCCTAACGCGTGCTGGTCAGTGCAACGTATAGTAATTTATTCTATTCCTATATGTAGAGTGTTATTCACCCGACTGATACCTTTTTATTAAGAAGGTGCCCAACACAATCTTCACTCACCTTTTTTGAGCCACTGCCCATAATCTCGTTGGATAACGTAGATACCGATCACTGACGAACATTTCTTGCTTTTAGAAGGCCAGTTCTTTTCCGCCGTGAAAAGGACCTAATGGATTGACAGTATTCAAGGAATAAATGGAATCAATTTCACATTTACCCAGAGGGTGTTCTTGTGGGAATGCGATGCGTTCGTCTGTGTGCTCTGCATGGAACTTTTATTACCCTTCCCCTTTACCCAGTGCAGGGCAGTTTACCAGGCTCAGCTTTGGTTAGGCCTGTCTTTTTGTTATCATTATTCTTTATCTCTCTCTCTCCAGTGGAGATTGGATTATAGACTTATGACGTTCTGATGACTGTGAAGTGACATTCTGTGCTCGTGCTCTCTCCTCTCTCTCTTTCTCCATTTTTGAAACGCTCCCCCATTTATTTTTCCGATGTAGGGTGGCTGGCGTCTAGACTGGTTAACATCCCTGCCTTTTCTTTCCCTCCTGTTTCATTGGGGAAAGGGAACACCTCCTTTCTGGACTGTACGACGTTCAATAGCTGATGATGCGACCTCGAAATTGCAATTTCGTGGTGCCAGGCATATGCAAAACACTCCAGAGGGGGACTAGGGTGACCAGCCTTGTTGAAAAAATGCAAGGTGCCTTCGGAAAATAAAAATGAAGTCAAAATACACAAAAGCAGTACGTTAGAACGCTGAATATTTTGCTTTGGTGCCGATGTTTACTTTCTGCAAAACTCCCATTAACAACGATTGCCTGAACAAAGCATTTCATTGGGGTTGCGTTGGGGCCAACATCATTGAAGCTCACAAACCTTCCCAGAAGTTGCCGGTACAGAAGGGTCACTAACTACAATCGGAACATTGGAGTGGTGTCCGGGCCTTGCGATGGAAACAGCTATGCTACTTGAGTGATATACTTCGCTAACAAGGAAAACTTCAATAGAACTCACGATTGATTAATTTAAAAACGACGTCAACGCTCAAAACCCAGAACGCTTCTCGGGTCTCACAGCATTGACCATTGAACCACAAAAATCAAGCACTGCTTTAAATCTTTCCAAACCAGACATCAGGGATATCGGCGACCCGCTCGTAAAGGTAAACCCAACAAAGCTTTGATATGACCTCCCATTCGTTTGCCGCAGTACAGCGGCGTGACTAATTAAAACCGAGAGGCTCTTGCTGGTCCCACGGCATTGCGTTCAGACAATAGCCAATGACAAAATCTCCTAAATCGTCGAAACCGCATCAGCCTTCGCTACTCGCCGTGGCAATGTGCGCAGCCCGCTAAGTTTTCACGGCGGTTTCCCGCTGTTTTTGATCCGCATTTCGCGCATATTAAGAAGCAACCCCGCACTGTGAACTGCTTCATATCTCTCTCTCTCTTTTCTCTCTCCCTCTCCGTAAGTGACCATTTGCGTCCGCCCTCCTCCTTCTCGTACGAGTCTGTCGGCAACGAATCCGCCGTCTAGCTGCTTGCGAGCCCGTGCGATAACGCCCTGCGGGCGAGCTCTCTGGTCGTCGCACTGTTCTCACGGTTCGCAAGATGCTGCTCCCAAGACGCGTAGCCGGCTCTGGAGCCGGGGCAGGAAGCCGCTTAGCAGCAACAGCTCGACACTGGTCGGTGCTAAGTGAACCTATGCAGCCTCTTTCTTTCGCCCACGGTGCAGTCTACGCACCATCGAACCTCTTCACGTCGTGTTTTTTTCATTCACCTCTTTCGCTCCGAGACTCTCGGTTGACCACCACGAGAGACACCGATGCGCATCCGGTCGTTGTGTACGCACGTTCGCTGTTCTATGCTTTGAACGTAGTGGAATAGCGTCGTATGTAGGCATGTGTGTGTGTGTGTGTGTGTGTGTGTGTGTGTGTGTGTGTGTGTGTGTGTGTGTGTGTGTGTGTGTGTTCATGTGAATATCATACGAACAGCTGATTGCGAGAGGCTGCTGAAAACGAAACAGTGTTCGGTTGATTAGTGCCTCTGGTTAATGCCCGGATGACACCTCGATAATGGCTTGGTTAATGGCCCGAAACGATACGCTGTGGCTGACGCGATGAGAGCGTTTGCCGCTTGCACTTACGTATAAATGCACGCGAAGCTGTGAACTAAAGCTAGTGTTTGCAGTTCTCACCTGTGTTTGTGTCATTTGTAATTGCTCAACTTTGTTTTTCTGCAGTCCATTGTTCAATGGCATTCTGCTTATCTACACCACCTGCCGTTATCAGAACTGAACTGAGCACACCCTGGAACTTTAATTGTTCAGTCATGTTCGGACTGCATCTATGATAATCAGGGCATTTTATTAAGATACACTATTCGTCGACTTTTCTTGTTTTTGTTGTTATCGTCGTCGTCGTCGTCGTTGTTGTTGTTGTTGTTGTTGTTGTGTTTGGTGTTGTTTTAAAAAAACGAGACGCAGGCCTCAATTTTTGCAATTGTTTGTAGGCTCTATTATGGGGTTTTATTTTCTTGAGGACAGCCGGTACCTTAAACACTTCAGGGCTGCACCTCGCTTTTACACGATCAAACCTTCGTGTTGCGTTAACCCTTCTGCATTATCGTTCAACGTGCATTGCCTGATCACTTGTTTTCAGGACCTTCTAACAGGAATTCACTGCTATAAGAAGGTACTGTCAATTTTTCTTTACCTGTCGTCCATTCTTCTATTAGCGTCAGGTAAGTGAACATCCTCGTGAAGTGGAAATTTCAACAACTTCGTTAATTCTGACCGAGGCCGACATGCATGGTTCCGTCATTTTTATCCGCATGAACGGATGCACGTGAACCTTGTTAATTATTCCCGCATCACTGCAAACGCCGCCTGCAGACACTGGCGTAAGCTGTTTTTTTTTCCCAGCCTGCTATTTCGTTCCATCAGTGCCTCCCTGTCACGTGGCTTGCGTAACGGGCATCTCCGTTTCCCGCACTCCGGATCTTGCGTGCTATACAAGCGAAACGGTGACACATTTTTATTTTCATTTATGCTTACCTTTCTTTAAGACACCGGTTAACCTTATTCGGCGATAAGCAGTCTCCTAGCTGCCAACGGTGGCCTCCTCTGCTATCTAGCCGCACCGCTGTCGTCTTCGAGAATTTATCGATCCAGTTTGTTTTCAGCGCCATACAGAACGCGCGCGCACGCAGGATGCAAAAAAGAAAAGCCAAGCTAGAACGTCTTTCGAAGTTTTTCTTTGAAGAGTACGCATGTGCATCGGTAAGTGAGAGAGAGAGCGAGAGAGAGAAAGGAGAGCATTACACGGTGCGAGGCTAACGCCACTGGAGAGACCCGTTTTTGTGCGACCGTTTTACGCGCTCGCGTTTCGGTTTGTTCACAGATTGGTGCACAGAGACAGAGAGAGAGAGAGAGGGAGAGAGAGAGGGAGAGAGAGAGGGAGAGATGCAAGGCCACACCGCCCTACGCCCGATGCGCGGTCGTATATTTTCGAAATCGACGTGCCACAGTTTTGGCGTTCGTCTGACGCTAGCGAGGGGGGGAAGCGATCGGCCAGCAAATCCCCACTGAGCCATCGACAACCAACAGTGCTCTCGACGAATCTTAACAAAACCGACGAGAAAAAAAAAGACCGAGCGAAAAACACCGGCAAAGGCGAGCAGCAGAAGGACCACGCAACAGGAAACACCCGAAATCAAATCAACAACGCAAGCAGCAAAGAAAAAAAAGAAAAACTAACGGATTAAACAAGGCGGGAACCTGGGCGTTCGACGTCGTATAGCCGACGGCAACGGATTCTACAAATCCAGCAAGAAGGAACAGAGCGGTCGTGTATACCGCCAGCAATGTTGCGAAGAAGCCAGGAAAAATCCAGTGGAAGTCTTGCAACAAAACACATCAATAACCCGCAAAGACAGCACATTATTTATGAGGAACAAAGCCGCTATGCGGTGCTAGCAATGCAGCAGGATCTATAGAGGGGAAAAAAAAAGCCTATATACTGAAGTCGACAAACTTCATCAATAAACAACTTACGGAGCCTACAAAACATTCAGTGCCTGCATGAGCAAAGCCGGTGTATACAGCCGAAACACAGCCAGCAGGGCAGGCACGTATACGGGCAAGGCGAGTCGTGGTGCTACTTCGGTGCGGGTCGTGCAGGAAGCGGAAACGGATTTTAAGGGCCCTCTTCTCTGTGTCGGTCGTCCCCGTTCGCGAAATGCCGCACACCGGCCGACTGCGCGACCAGCATCCCGATTGAGCCGCTGCTGCCGCCTTGATTGGAGCCGGCTGTCGGTACATCGGATATGGCTCAGACTTCGAGCTGCAATGAGGAGACCGTTCCGCGGAGGATAGTTTCCTATATATACACTGCAGGGATCTCTGGCGCTATACTGTCTATGGGAGCTGCGACGCACGGCGCTTCAGCGAATTGCCTATAGGCTTCGTACTTTACGTTCGTTTTGGATTCGCGTCGCTTTGAAGCGGCTTCAACACGAAACGACAATCGGCAAATGTTCAGCAGTTGCGCTTCACCACCTGAATACTTTAGGCTTACCATTTAAAATTGGGTCACAAAGTTCAAAAGTGTTGGTTCTTTCCCTATAGAAACGAAACCAAAACACAGCAATAAACGAAGCCACAAGTGCGATTCGCCGCCTGCAAGTACGAACAATAGGCGAATTCATGTACTACACGTCATCCCCATGGTCGCTGAACGCTCGCAGCGTTAGAGTCCCCTCTATAATATTGGAAAACTATGCCGTAGAGGTCCGAAGACGACAATGCGTTCGTTACAAATCAACGTGGTTGAATACGAGACCGGGGCGTGTTTATTATGATATAATCATATAAGCGGCTTCACGCCCCAATACCACGATGTGATTATGAGGGACGTCGCAGTGGAGAGCTTGGAAATTTCGAACATCTATGTGTTCTTTCACGGGCACTGTCGTCGCAACATACACGGGTCTCACCATTTCGCCCCCATCGAAATGCCGGTATCGAACCCGCTACCTTTGGGTCAGCAGCAGAGCCCTCATAACTGTATGACTGTGGCGGATGTGGCATGTTTAAGCTATTATCAAGTTGATTCGTCGAAGGAAGATGGTGCGAACCTGGGTCAATTCGTGCCATCAGTAGAGGTGAATAAGCAGGTGAAATGAAATAAGAAGAGCGTATCGTGGCTGGGACGGCTTCCCAATATTTCACCCCGTGGGTGGTTCAAGGAGGTATGAAAGGAATGTTTTTAAACCCCCTTCGGGTGGTTGCAGCTCCGATCAGTAAAGTTCTTCGGGGCTGTTAGAGTGCCCCTAAAGAAATTAGCAGTGTGGTTCGGTTTCTGGCATTATGAAGAGTTGGAGGACTGTTTGGCAAGTTCGTCAATCATGATCAAAAATAGCGCGCTAAGAAGGTGGACAAAGACGAAGGTGTACTTGCCCTGTAGTTTTTTTTTTTCGTCTTGACTCACGTTTTTTCTTCGCACTTTTTTTATCTTGATAATGTTTGATAGGGGAGCATACGTAGACGTTTAATTTATGGCATGTGTCACACAATGCGACTTTCAATTCGATAACCTATTCACTTAAAAAAGAAGAAAGTGAGAGAAAATCTATTGACCTTGCTTTGCGAGTGCTGACTCGCCACACATGTCTATCTCTTTAAAAATTCGCGTTAACATTGTGGAGGTCATACTATTCCCTTAGGAGAGCTTTGGGACGCATGCCTCTCAAGAAAGAAACAAAAAGAGAAAGAGTTCTCGTGCCACTTTGAACGAAGTGACATATGTAGCAATTCAGGACTTCCAAATGGTTCTTCTAGGGGCGAAGCACCTCAAGACCACACAACGTCCATCCACCCATAAACCACCACCCGGCGCCTACAGCAGATATGGAAACCAAAACATCTGTGAACAACAAAAAGCTAGTTATTAAAAAGGCTGTTAACCAGAGAAACAAAATAGAGGGCCACAGCATCGTAAAAACACTGGCATTTAACCACCCACCAATCAAATCATATGACAGAACGAAAGGTTAACAAGTAGAAAATAAAAGGCCGTCAGTCAGAACTAAAGAGGAGGCCACCATTCATGATCCAATGCACACTACTTCGCCCCATCATCAGCATTGACTTCATGAATATGCGTGCATATTTTTAAGTGAATTAGTTTACCGATCGCAGCTCACTTTTCACAAGGCGGGACGAGGAGGAAGTAGAAGAAGGAAAGGCAGGAGGGTCAACCAGATGACCGTATGGTTTGCTATCCTACAGTGGGGGAAGCAGATTGGGGGATGAAAAAAGAGAAAAAGAAGAGAACATAAAAAAAGCATCTGAGCTTAAACATGACTGCTGTATTCCATAGTAGTGGACACAGGCCCGGACTTCAGGCGTATCACTTTACACTGTTGATCATCGGTTCATGATGCCTACTGAAGGCTTGCAAGCACAGGACGTGGAACGTCCAGTGCCTGTCGTGCGGTTTCGGTGTCTGGTAGTTTCAGCCTGCCGATGAACACTCGAAGTGTGTATAACAGTGATTGTATAACTATTAGAATAGGTTTCACAAAAACAAAAACAAACAAAAATGATTTGACCTGGAAACTTCTGCAGATGCTGGAGCGATTCATCTCGTCTGGGCACTACACTAACGCATGCAAAGAAAGACAGCTCTGGCACGCTTCCAAAAGGTGATGGGCCAGGTACTACCTGATAATGAGCGAAAGCAAAACGCGTGTATGCGATTTGGATTGGTGTCGATGGGCATGTTGCCAGTATTCTAAAAGCAACAATTGGCAACGCAAACGCGAGCTACAGTATTACAGAGACGCTTTCGTTCACAGGTCAGCTGGTGCATCTGAACGTGTGATCGCGTTATAGCGCTTGAAAGTAGCCGCAAAAGAAACGGAAGACCTTCGATTTGATACAGCGGTGTTTGAAGAAAGCATGCAAGTTTCGCGTTTATGTGTGTTTAGGAAAAAAGTGGATAACGATTAAGAGTACTAGGTACTTTACTGTGGGAGAGCATGAAGCCGCCCCGTGGGCCTCACACTCGATGAGGCCTTGTTGACAAAAATTACGCCGTCAACGAGCTCACGGTCAGTGGTTAAGCAGCAATGGAGTTCACGTTTAACGAAATGCGGGCGTAATCGTTCTGCCGGATCCTGGAAGCCCGCCTGAGGCCGCTACGTAGTTAGCCGTACTAAATAGGCAGCAATTCGGGGCAGAGTAGAAGGAAAAGGCACCTATGTATACATAGCTAACTGGCCTAATTAGTCTAATATGAATTATCCAAAGAAAATGACCTGCTAGTTACTCGGTGCCTGTTATTTTACTGCTTTAAAATTAAGAATTCAGTCGTGGCAATATATGCAGCTCGGGCCTTGAAATTAAAGTTTTTACCTGAGTAGCCTATACAAAAATCCAGCACTCCTTGAACGAAAGTGCTAGACTAGAAAGTCTTTTTTTTCTTTCTCTCTCTTGTTTTTTTTTTATTATTTTCTAATTTATTGGCCTTGTTGTAACACATCAGGACTTTGACGTAGTACTTCTAGAACAACTAGAATGCTCAGCGTTAAAATCGCTACAACAAATTTTGCGCGTCCTGACCTTGTCGAAACAGCTGTTTTCATCCATGATTACTTTTTTTTTCTTTGAAGGGAGATCTTGATTCCCACAGCCACCTCAAATTACGGTAAAATGCTGCCCACATTAACGTTTCTTTGAATATTGTTTCGAGAAAATTCGTGTGCTCAGATTTGGCTGCGCGTTAAAGAACCCCAGGTGGTCGCAATTTCCGGAGCCCTCCACTACGGCGTCTCTCATAATCATATTTTATTTTTTATTTTATTTATTTATACAATACTGCAGACCAATTTAATGGTCCAAGCAGGACGGGCAGAAAAAAAGAATGTTCATGCACATACAATGCAATGCAAAAAAAAAACAATGAAGCAACAAAACGCAGAATTCACTTAGAACTACAAAATAAACAAGCCACGGTGAAACCGACTTTTCGCACAAACATAGCAGGGTTTCCAATCCAAATAAAACTAGAAAATCACGCACAACTTCAAGTAACATTGCTAAAAACCCGATCGTCAGTAATTAAAAGTTTCTAAAAAGATCGTGTAGGGCTGTCATAAAATTTCCACTAAAAATTCTTTCTGGCATGGGTGGTTTTGGGACCTTAAACCACACATATCAATCAATGTTTAAAGAAAATTTGAAACGATGTGAAAAAACATGGGCATGGATGCCCGCAGAGTTGATTACCTAGAGTTTTTATGGATGTTCCACTATATATTTGGACATGGACGGAAACTTATGTGTCACGTGGAAGTGATGCACGTGGCTATTCTCTTTTGATGTTCCTGCTGTCACGCATTTAGACAGCCTTAAAATACGTCAGCTAGGTCTTGGGCTTGTTGAGATTGCGTAATAACGCAGTAGGTGATTTAGAATAGCGATTGTCTTTCGCAAACCCAAACGCGGCATTGTTATGGTGGGCGACAGTATCAATCTCAGATCTTCGCGACATCATCACAAAAGAACTTCAGGGGTAGCTTGAGTACGCATAAGAGACATAGACGTGCATAAAAGGCTGGGAGTTTAACCATGAGTCACGTTTGTCTTCTATTTTAAAAAAGTGCAGGAGCTTGAAGGCAAACCCGTAGTTAGCCTTCGCATGCGCATTGGCGTCGAATCTTGAGATTGTTCCTCTTCAATTTACTCTAGTTAGAACTCTAGTAGTGCCTGAACGAGACAGAAGTTGAGGAAGCGACGGAGGTTTGAAATGATGAGAAGTCGTCCCTGGAGTAACGAAGTCCCTTTTGTCGAGAGGTAGGGAGGGGGTGGTGGAGGAGAGATTGCCCTTACTCCAGGATGCCTTGAGCTTAGGCAACGTCCTCGTGACCAGTCTCACAGGCTAGTAAACAACAATATTTTTCGGGGAGGGGGGGGGGGGGCTCCAATTGAAGGCTTTGAAAAACACCTATTTTTCATTAATGCTTTCGTTAAAACACACACCTTTATCGAAATTGGGGGGGGGGGGGGTATTATTTTTCCTGTCTGACTACAGTCCTGGCTAACCATCAAGGTTGGGTCTAGCCAAGGCTGTCTTCCAAATTTTGGTCAAGGTAATAATTGGGGAGGGGGGGGGGGGTTACTGGCCACTTTCGGTAGCCTCATGCCATTGTTACCATATGTAAGCATATGCCGAAACGTTAGTTCCAATGGTGTTTCTTGTTCACCGAAGTTTCTCGCCGCCTTCAAGTATAGGATAACAGAGGGCTAGGAAAGCTCGTACGCATTCATGCTAACGGACTCGACGTGCAAACAGGGACCCAATAGAGAAACAAAGACACCACAAACGTCAGACACCATGCAGGCACCACAAACAGCGTTTGTTGAGGTGTCTCGACTTCACTGTTGTGTTCTTGTTCGCACGTCGAGTCTTCGAGTGTCGTCTCTAGTTCGGCCTGCGCGCAAGCGAGACCGCCCAAGCCTGCCGCACACACACTACGACGATCGAACGAGCACGTATCCCGACCGACTCAACTTCGACCCGGAAGTCGTGCGACTTGGCCGCCGCCACGCAATCGGAAGCAGCAGCTATGTGGTCCGAAGCGAGGTTGGCGCGTGGTCTTTATGAGCCTCGCCGGGCCGATAAACAAGGCGAGGCGGATTGAAAGGCTGTGGCTGTCGACAAAAAAAAAGAAAAAAGAAAAACGGGATCAGGTCATGCGACGGGACGTGCTCGGTTCGGCCACCACACAGAGGACGCTCTCTGGCGACGCGCCCTGAACCACCTTCCAGCTCGCCTTTCCCCTTCCAAGCACCGTACTTTTCCCTCCCCCAAACAACCTCACCCTATCTACGGCACCCGTAAAACGCCGACGGGTGCGATACCCCTCTGCACTTTCGCGACGTGACATATCAGCCTGTAGAACATGTCTAAACGAGTGGACCGCGTGGTCTCGACCTGATTGAATACTCTGTGTGTGTTCCGTGTGCTCGAAGATATGCGCGGAACATTTTGGGTTATATAGGAAAATGATAACTGTCCTCGTTTGTTGCGAGTGCTCGTATCGTAGAGCAGGAGCGGGTGTGTCTCTGTAACGGGCGTGGGAAAAGGGGCGTCCGATATTTACCGCATCCAAGCACGTCGCTGCCTCGATTTGTCCCTTCCATCGCGCGCTCTTTTGCATGCGTTCAAAATCCTGAGTCATACATGCTACACTTCCTTACAGCACGTAACCGAACCGCCTTTCGCGTGAGAAACTGCAAAGACCTACAAAGCAAGAAAAACGTCCTGCTAGGTAAATAGGGAGGAGGGGTGAGGTAGAAAGAAGTGAAAGATTCGTGTGTACAGCAGAAAAACGATGTATAAAAACCACAATTAATAAAACTGTTTCCCGCTTGGCGACTGTGCCGCTTGGGAATGTTTTCGCATGCGTACCCAAACCGGTACGTGTTGCGTTATTCGGTAGTCGTGCGACCGCTAACTATCTCGCGCTGTCAAGGCGGTAAAAAAAACATTATGTGCCGCACGCGTGTGCGGGTACGACTGCGTTGCGACAGGGCAGGCTCTGCGACGCCTGCATGTTACGCCACTCGCTGCTTAAGAACTACAAATCGAAAAACAATCAAACAAAATAAGGCCCCAACGGCAACCGCCAAACTCGCTGTGATTTACGCTGCACCTCAGCAATTCAGTGCAGTGCGGTGAAAACTGTGGCACAGCGTCGACATGTTCCAATGGAGAACCGACAAGGAGCCCTTCTCTTGTTAGCCTCTAGTATAAGTGTTTGGTGTTGGGCTTGTTGGTACATATCTTAGAAAACCGATGAAACCATGGCCTCGAAAGACAAGAGCAAAGTGGTGGTGATGGTGGTGGTAACAACTTTATTAATAACGATAGTTATAGCACGAGGACAGAACGACGACACCGAGATAAGAAGGACACGCTGTGTCGTCGTTCTGTTCTCGCGCTATAACTATCGTCATGTCATACCAACTAGCCTAGGCTGCCGCATTTCTAAATTTACTAATAACTCCGGCAAGTTCGTGGCCTTCCTATAGGCCACCCCCGAGCAAGAGCGGAGAACTTGTCTCCTCGCCACCTCACGGGCTTGCTAAATGGCCAACAATTGTTCCTGAAACTTGGAGCTGCTCAGCGGGGACCGTCCATCGGGCCACAGTTTCATCTGTCAAACCGTTTCTTTTATTGTGTATTCATCAATTTTCCGAGACCACCTCTGCTTTACCCCACGCCGCCGCCCAAACCGATGCTTCACGGAAGCATTTAGTAGAATACAATGTCCGAGCCCTGCTCGTTCTTCTGGAAGAACTTGCCGGCGTTGCGAATCGAGGCGTCATGCTCTGGTATCTGAAAGTATTAGTGCGCAGGCACCCGAGCTTTAGAGGAGCCCATAACCTTCGCTTAACCTTGGGCTCTCTTTGAGTTCTTCTGTTCGTCAGCCCGTTTCTGGCTACACCCCTCCCCAATTTTGAAATTGTTCCCTTACTCTTTTGTGTCGTATCGCTTTTGTCACGCCCTTGCCCGCGCTCTCAGTCGTCCGAAGACCGCATTTTCAGAATTTGTCAAAACTGTTGAACTTCTTGGTACGAGCAAACATGCCTTCGACTCGTGCTGTTCGGAAACGTCATGTTCGTGTTATGTGTGACGAATTTGTATCGATGTTGGTGTGCTTATGCTGCCGAACTTGGCGATTCTAAGATTTTTTTGAATGAATGGCGTGACTTAACTGTAGCTCAGACCACTCAAAGTGAGGTCTCCGCTAACTTTTTTATATATCTGTTTTAACCGTTTGAACTAATAGTGAAAAGGGGTAGCGATGCTATATAGAAGTGCGAAACATCTCCTATAAGCAACACGAAACTCAAATAGATTCACTCGCCAATACGGTTTGTATAGGTGGCTGACACTATGCCGGACCAAATATCTCTGCAAAGTATGTTTTCTTCCTACATGTCAATTTGTTCCTTTATGTCACAACGGGCATGCGAAAAAGTGTGACAGTCACACCGCTTATTGCGCAGTACCACGGCTTTTTACAGGATGGATATGCAGAAGTCGTAGTCATGTAGCTATTACAATAAAGATGACACATTTAGCTGTTAACATTGTGTTCCCGGCTAAATATTTGCTATACTGCAAGACAGTGTTCGCAATTTCGTAAATTCTCTTTCACACACATTTTCATTCTCATGCAATACCTAAACAGTGTAACATGACATATGGTTACAAGGCTTATACTAACACCTCCGAAACATCGCGTGCTAGGTTCATAACAGCTTCAACTGCATGCCATTGTTTAGCTTTAATGACAGAGTTTCTTTCCTCATTCAATTTCACAATAACGCAAAGATGAACTGGCGCCTAAGTGACGGCCTTCACAAAACACATGTGCCGCACTGATCTAGTAGAATTCATCCGTTCGGAACGCTGCTAAGCTCGAAGGTGTGGGTTCGATTACCTCTAATAGAGGCCGCATTTTGATGCGCGGGCGAAATCTAAACACCCATGTGATTTCGGGAGCCACCCACTACGGCGCTTCTCGTAATCATACGGTGGTTTTGGGACGCTAAACCCGAGATACTTTTATAAAACGCCTATGGATTTGTTTTTAGATGACATTTGTTCGTGACGCTACTAAGCTCGAGGGCACGTGTCCGATTTCTTGTAACGGATGCCGCATTCTGATGTTGGTGATACCTAAACACCCCTTCACTTTTATTTTTATTTTAGGTGCCTGTTGAGAAACACCAGGCGGTTGAACATGAGAATGAGTCCGCCACAATGGCTCGCTTCGTATGATTGTTGTGGTTTCCGAGTGAAACGACATCGTTATATTAGATTCGTGTGCTGTTCCGAACCAGAGAATTACCGCAATGCCCTTCTAGAATTTAGATACCACAAGCATTATTTGGATTTTGTCTCACACGCTCCTGTTCATCACCGTTTACGTCCATTACCGGGAATGAACAACAAGTCGCAACATGCTTAACGATCTGGAGTAGTTAACTACCATAAACAACAAAACACAGCCAACTTTTATTCCTTTCCATTCACGAAGAAGAAACAGAAAAAAAAATAATGCTGTTACGTATAGCAGCTTTCGCATAACGACTCGGTCTGCATCGTTTACGGCCGCATCCACTGAGCAACGGGTGACTGCAGCGAAACGACCGGTTTTTTTTTTTTTTTTTAAACGCGCTTGTTTACGTCTCGCCCGCGGTCTATGAACTACTCGTTTTTTTTTTAATTAAGCAAGAAACGGGGAAAAAAAAGGATGACCACCGGCGAAGCTGGCGGACGCCGCAAGCATCGCGGCATGCTGGCTCACACGCATGGTATGCTGCAGGAAAAGGCGCAAAAAAAATTAATAATTAAAAAGTGACGTCTTGTCCACTTTCACCTGGTGCTCCCATACCTCACCGAGAACGGGCTTCGTGAGAATTCGCGCCCCTCGCCTCGGAGACCGTCTTCGACGTCACGAAAAGGCGTGCTTGGTGGCTGCCACGCTATGTGTGTCCGTGTGGCCGTATAATGAAAATCCAGCGGCGCACGGCAACGGCATTCGGAATCGGTGGCAGCCGCCTTATGCTGTACGCTGCTTTAAGGCACGTTTCCCTGGACATTGTGCACAGCGACGGTCTTTTTTTTTTTTTTTTTTTGTCAGCTTCGCTGATTGAAGGTGTATCGGGTTACAGCGCCATAGCGAATGTCATTCGATTCAAGCCACGTTGGATATTTGACTTTTTTTTTTTTAATGTCGTCAAAGAAGTGAGACGTGTAAGCGTCTCCTTGTAGTGTCATACGAAGATAGATGCTGGCTGCGTGTTGTAGGAAAATGGCCAGCTGGAATATGTGTGGGCTCCACGTTACTGCAGTTTGACGTTTGGTTCAACACACCCTTTCTGGTGGCAAGGCCAACACTGTCATCCTGACGTCAGCGCGACCACTTTGACGTCCTTTGCGGGTAATACACTGTATTGCAGTGCCCCTTTAGCAAGCATGTTGCAACTCCATATTTTGGGCACGGCCATATATTTCCTCATGGGAGATCAAGACGAGGGACATGAATGCAAAATTTCCCGAAATCGAGATGCGGCGGGTATTCCCCCCGCGCTGGTAATAAAATCTTCTCCAAATTAAACATCCCTCGTGGGGAATAAAGGCGGTGGGATTAAGAGGGCTTCGCTCAATGTCACCTCCTGCTTCCATATAATTCAAAAGCCTCCCCCCCCCCTTCCTTTTTTCGCTATTTGAAAATCTCAGTGTGAATTCATTCTAGCCATTAGGAACATTGTTGTAACCAACGTTACTTAAGTAATCTGCAGAAAATTTTAATACAAGCACTGAAGACTGAGCTCTGAAATACCGATTTATGTTGTATGCGTCATTGCACACAAAGTTCACCTTCTCCCCTCTCCTTTTCTGCCGTCACTGTGTGCTTATCGAGTATTGTCCCCGCGGTGTTACTGTCAATAAACTTTCCATATATTCTTAGAGATATGTCGGGAAAGCCATGATAGATATAAGATAAAATTACAAACGTGAATGCCCCCCCCCCCACTTCCTGTAGCGGCTGTGTGCACTTCTCGAGTTGTGTCCCTAATGTTACTGTCAAAAAAATTTCCATGTATTGTTATTGATATTTCGGGAGAGCTATGGTAGATATAAGATAAAATTGCAAACGTGACTGCAGTTCTCATAGGCAGACATTTGGTGCACTTGAACAAGTCATAAAACGATGTGAAGGCTACTTGGGAACCATGGACAAACAGCTCACCCAGAACGCACATTCCAAAAATAATTACATCTCAAACGCACGCGCACAGAATCCCACATACGGGCACCCAATAGGTGTGTGCGTGCATAGATGTGCCATGTGTTTGCACTCTAAATATTTTTCGACGTTGCATGAGCTATCTCAACAACAAGTTTCTTTAAAGAACGCCAAGAGTGAACCGTTGCCTTCAAGAGTGCAAACAGGCTCAGCTTGGGCCTATAGAGGCTCAAAGACCTTTTCTACTATCTCAGAATTTTAAGAAACCGTGCCATCTTCACTATATGAGTTTCCAGACACGACTCATTCCCTTCGTAGTTGATTTGTTAATTCAGCGGACTCACCTCAGCGATTCACTGCTATATTTCAAAACCACTCGTCGTTTCGCAGGATTCTCGAAAGAAATTAACGATAAAAGAGAGAGAAATCCCCGCGTTCCTATGTCGAGACGAGTCTTGCACGGGTAATTTTCCACGGAAGGATTGGTGCTGTAGCTGCATTAAAAGTTCGTGCCTTTCTCAGAAGCTCGCTGCACTGAAAACAGCCGGATTGTTAAGATTCCAGTCCCGCCTCGTGTTAATCAGCCACTGCACCCGCGCTTTTGGCAGCAACACGCACCGGCGAAAGGTTGGCGCACTTGAAAAAGGAACAAGAGCTAATAGAGATACAGGCTGAGTACACAAGGAATAGTGATGTGCCTTCTCTTTTTCACATTTTTTTTAAAGAAAGAGACGACTGGCGTCGACTTTCTTTTTACATTTCGGACCTCAGTTTGGTAATTTCCTTAATGTGATGGGCTTATTTACACTGAAAATAACAGCACTCAACCGTCACTGCCGAATCACCATCGCCCGAGCGCGTCCTACCTCCTCTTCTTTCTCGCTCTTTCAGTCCGCGTTACAATATGGATATTTTCAAACTGTATTCGGCGACTACATTATAGGCAGGTTCGGCAGTAATAATATTGCTGCAGTGACATTAACGTAACTAAATTACTATTTCAGGCAAGAGCCTTGGAAGCCTCGTAAACGTGAAAATGGTCCGTCGGAGTCAGCAACAGGGGTGATGCAAAAAAATCGTCACCACGTGATGACGTCACCACATGACGCCCGTCATCACTTCAATATAGTGCAGCATAACGTAACATATCGTAACATATAGGTGATCACAGATGGTGATATCGTCGCTCGGCCTTAGGTGGATCGAATAGTCAATTTCGTGCCAAATAATGACCACGCAGAAAAAAAGAAAAACCCTTGACAGGACTTCTTCGTTGTCATCGTAATTTTGGCATGAAAATGACTATTTTATTCTGGCATGCACCAACTAGCTCACCATAGAGTTCTGCTACGCCGTAGGTGATACAATAACGGAGGCAACACAAGACCACGCAGAACGCTTTCGTAGGGTTGTGGAAAATGGTCATCGCATAGAGTTTCGTAAAATTAACTATAGAGGGGACTCTGGCGGGCATTCCTCTTATGAAGTTCTTAAAAGAAAAAGAAGAAAAAGTGAGCCCCATTACTGTTTGCATCAAAGTTCGACACCTCAACAATAGCTCACAAGGGATGGGGGTAAGGTGGGATGAAAACGATAGGATTAAAAGGTATATGTAGAGAGAAGAAGGAGAGAGCGAGGCGCAGGGACAGCGAGCGACGGAAGTAAAGAGAAGATAGAAAAGATGGACACGGTCGCAGGAGACCGAGGATGGGGCAACACTCGACGAGAGCACTTGTCGGCGTCAGGAGATGGCGTAGGGCGAGTCCAGTCAGCCAGAGCTGCGCTGGCGTCATAGATCGGCGTCGGAAAATGGCGTAGGGGAGCCCAGTCGGCTAGAGCTGCGCTGTCGTCGGAGATTTCGAGGGCACAACCGGTCGGCACGAAATCCAGTGAGAGAACCCCCCTGGCGACAATGGCGACCATGCAATGATGGGTAGTGCATGGATTTGCCTAGCCTTTGTACTTGCGGGCGGCAAATCGCACTTGTAGCTTGGTTTATTGCGATGTTTCGGTTTTGTTTCAAAAAATAAAAGAACGAACCCTTTTTAACTTCGTGACCCGATTTGAAGTGGTAAGCCCGGTAAAAGATTAAGGTGGTGAAGTGCAACCGCTGAACATTTGCCGATTGTTGTTTCGTGACACAGCAGCTTGAATCCACGTGAATCCGAACGAAGACTAGGAAAATCCGTGTACTATACCCCCGATTCCCATGCCCACTGACATGCCATCTATTGCAGCTCCTGTAGACATTAGTTCCAGAGCCCCACCGCGTTGGTCTAGTGGCTATGGTACTCGTCTGCTTACCCGTTGGTCGCGGGATTGAATCTCGGCTGCGGTGGCTGTATTTCCAATGAGGCGGAATGTCCCGTGTGCTCAGATTTGGGTGCACGTTAAAGAACCCCAGGTGGTCGAAATTTCGGGAGCCCTCCGCTACGTACGGCGCCTCTCATAATCATGTGGTGGTTTTGGGACGTTAAACCACACATATCAATCAATCAATACTAGTTCCAGAGTTTTGTCTATAGTGTATACAGGGTGTCCCAATTATCACGCAGTACGATTTCGAAAAAGAAGAAGGGCGGTATACGCGAAGCAAACTTAGGGCATATTGTTCTCAGTATACTGAAGTAGCCGCTACTAATTTTTTTTCGTTAATGACTACAAACTAATTATTGTATTTACATTCGTAACTCGAGATGTACTCACCTAATTATCAAAATACCAACAAGGCAGATTTGCGCATGTAGAAATGACATCTGTCGTGCGACTTTCAACAACATATTGATTGCATGCGAATAAGGAAAGCCCGCGAAATATGAAAAATAACACGTGTCTGCACTCACACCCGCCAAAAAAAAGCAGCGACCTCAAATAATTTTACTGGAAGCAGCCGTGTTTCCCTCTTATCCATTGCCAGAGACAGTGCTTTGCACAACGCCAACAGTGCAGGCCAGGTGCCAGCAGCACGTGGAGGCACTTTTGCAGGGATTCCCTCCGCGTGATTGTACGCCGCTATCGCGATGCATATCTCACGGCCAACTGGTCGAGGCCGGATCGCTGTTCTGATTAGATCGATTACAGCTTTACTTTGTAAGATCAAGGTGGCGCGTTTCTTCGAAAAGGAAGTGGCAGATAGCCCGATCCGTATTGTTTTTTTTTGTTTCTACAGTTTTTTCATTGCTACTGGCTACCTTCAAGTGAACTTATGTGAGAGCGGTTCTTTTTGATGCGCGCAGCGGTCTAGTCACGTGTTAATTTTCGCATTCCGCGGGCTTTCTTTATCAACAGGAAAAAAAAAAAAAACGCCGGGCCTGCGCGTGAGGCGAAGCACAGTCATAGCGAAAGCTAGAAGAGCGGCCTTTGAGAGCCCTTTAAAAACACTCATTGGGTAACTATTGTAAGCACACTTGCTTGCTACCCACTATGGCATTATTAATTAAAAATTCTGGTGGAAGGCCGGCGTTCGCTATGCTATTTTTCGTCATTCTTCAGAGAAGTGTGGTATCCGCTGAACACTTGCAAGGATGTTTGCGGCTATTGTTCATGCTGACGACGAGGAGGAAATATGCCTGAAGTGGGTATGCGTCACAGTTAATAGGTAAACAAAAACAAGCTTTTGTAATTGGTTGAAACATTTGACGACCCACTCGTTACGCTATCCGCACTGTGCAGCGACAGGCTGTTCTTTTGCTGCTGTAAAACACTTTACAAGTCGTATTAACGCGATTGCTTTCCCGACATCAAGCTTGCCTAAGGCAAGTTTGACAACAAGTCCCAAGCATCAGCAGACATGCGCAGCCACCTCTTTCGACAAAGGCTGTTTTCCGAGAAGCAGCAGCCAATGTGCGCAGTGTTGTAGAGACTTTCGACCCTGTTCCGGAGTGGCTTGGACTTCTGGACATGTGTGTTTGTTTACCAGACTTTCGAAGGTTCGTTGGACTGTGTGAAATGGTGTCTTCCACATGTGTATGTACGAGCATAATTTCGAAACGGTTAATTGCATACGTATATCTGACAACCTTTGATTGTATTATTTCCGTGTATTGAAGAAGAAAAAAAAAAGCAACAGCGTAGCTCAGTGGTAGAATAGAGTGCTGCACCCAGCGGACCCGGGTTAAAGCCCCATCCTGTGTCATTGTGGCTAGATTATTTTTTTTTCTAATTTTATGCGATGTGGTTACGGACACCGGCGCTGGCAGCGGACAATTACGGTGGTGCGTGATTCGAGTTGTGATCTCATAACAGTTTTCGGTGTAAAAAAAAATTTGCACGCACTTAGTACATTGCTTAAAGTAACTCAGAAAAGTGTTGTTTCAGCATGCGCACATCTGCGTCATTGACATATTGATAGTTAGGCGAGTACTTTTTGAGTTGCAAATATGAATATAACTAATTAATAAATTGTCATTTACTAAACAATTAGCAGCGGCTAAATCAGTACGCCGGGAGCAATATGCACTAGCTTTGGTTCGCCTAACGCCGTTCCTTTGTTTCAAATCGCGCTGCGTTATGATTAGAACGCCCGGTATATAGGCGATATAGGAAACTCTGAGGGTCATCAGATCGACCAAGAAAAAGAAGTAGTCGTGCTGATAGTAGTAGTTATACTAGCAGTTGAAGAAGAATAAGCAGCAGTAGTAGTAGTAGTTGTAGTAGTAGTAGTAGTAGTAGTAGTAGTAGTTGTAGCTGAAGAAGTATCAGTAGTAGTAGTTGTAGCAGTAGTAATAATAGTAGTAGTAGTTGGAGTAGGAGTGGTAAAAGAAGCAGCAGCAGCAGCAGCAGTAGTAGTAGTAGTAGTAGTAGTAGTAGTAGTAGTAGTAGTAGTAGTAGTAGTAGTAGTAGTAGTGGTAGTAGTAGTAGTAGTAGTAGTAGTAGTAGTAGTAGAAGGAAAGAAGGTGGATGACGATGATGATGATGATGACGATGACGATGAAGAAGAAGATGGTGATGATGGTAGTGATGATGATGATGAGGAGGAGGAGGCCATTGCTGTCGTAAATTGGCAAATTCATTAAGGACCCGTTGGGGTTTGCTGAATTGTCTAATCTAATGAGTTATTTTAGTGGACTGGTAATGTAGTGAATTAGATCAAGCGAGTAGTTTTAATACAATTAATCGTCCCTTTTTCGATTACTCAGGACTAATACATAGCACGTCCACGTACCTTATGACATATTATGTTTACCCACTATAGGGAAGCAGTGTAAGATGGGTAAGTTTGTCTGCGCGCCAAACCTGAATCGTATTAAGATGAACCAGAATCTCTATAACATTTCAGTGAATATGGAAGGAGGAGGAAGCAACAAAAAGGGATAAGGCAGGGAGGTTAACCAGAAAGACATCCGTCAGTGAATATGAGTTTTACATAAAGTGTGCGGGGCTCAGCGCATGAACGACAGCTTCATCAATACAGCGTATGACTTCAGAGCTTCATATAAGGGGGCATTATTTGTAGTTTTCATAGGCCATATAGGAGTGTTATGGTGTTCTTGAAGTTCCATATTGTATGCGCAGCCTATTTGTTATGTTCGAAAATTCTTGGAACCCGCATGTTTTATATTCGACACCTTTAAGAGCTAAGTAGTTTTCAACTCATTAGAGCCATAACATATTGTTATATTATCCCAATAAAAAGAATATCAATTTTCGTTGCAGTAATTTTACCACTCTAGTAAAGCAATAATAGTGTAAGTCAGTACTTTCGGTTGCCTGTATATGTTCTGCATTTTGATTTGTTTTCAGAAGTAACCTGCCATATCTTATACTGGAAGTGTATGCGTGTGTTGTATGCATCAGTAACCTGCTGTAATTACAGCTCCGTACCGATTCGAAGGTACAGAGTCTCAATATTTTTATTCAGCACCAACATGTTGTTTTTGTTTGCCTATTATCGAGACTTGTGCAGCAAGCAGTCTACCAATGATTTACTGTGCGCGCGAGGTTAATGGTGGTAAGATTAAGGCAATCCGTTTCGCAGTATCATTTCTTTTCTGGTCTGTCCGTACTTCTCCGTAACTGGTTCGTCGTAATAAACGCTTTTGCATACGCAGCGTGACGTGTGGAATATATATGGTGCATGCCGTTGTGTACATGGAGCCATTTAGACCACTGCGCGTAGTAGTGATAGTAAGAGTAAAAGTGATAGCACGTCTTCTAGGCTTCGGGGATCGAATGATAAGAGTAATGATCATAAATATGCAATGGAGCTAAAATAAATGGAATAGAAAACTTGATTTGCGCATGGGTGGAATACGTTATATATATATATATATATATATATATATATATATATATATATATATATATATATATATATATATATATATATATATATATATATATATATATATATATATATATATATATATATATATATATATATATATATATATATACCTACGTTTCGGCGTTGACTGAATGCATCAAGTGTTTCGGGTAATACTGTACGAGCGTTGTAAACACCAGCGAAGTGAAAACTAGTGCAGTGTATTGTCAAACACGAGGCGTATAAATGCCTTGAGTGCTCGACAGAAACTTCGAGGGGCGGCGAATTAGATTGCTTGCAAAAGAACACAATGAATTTTCCACAGGTCTGTAATTACTTTGCCTGGTGTTCGTTGTAATGACTGACCCTCATTCACTTGAAATGTTCAGCTCTTTGAAACACCGCAAGATGGAGCAGGGTCGATCGAAAGGAAGCTATTTCCTTAGTACGCAACCGTTAAACTAGACCAAAGAATATTCATTGTCCGTTTTCTTTGGGCCCCAATATGGAGCAGAGACAAAAAAGAAAGGAAGAAAAAGAACTGTGCATGAAAGAGTGAGCAGCGCTCAACAGGCGATCCCTCTTCTCTTCTTAAAACGTGCGACTGGGTCTTGTTGCTGATTGGCTGACATAAATAAGCCTTTCGCTACAGCTTCGGAACGACGTACACATTACCTGATCACGACTTTTTCACCAGGTCGTTTGCTTTATTTTCCTAGATTAAGACACTTCTACGCACCCCAAATATAGATGGAGGTAAAAAAAAAAGACACTGTTAGACGAGAAACTGATCACCCACAACCACGCGGCCTGCCTTATACACACGTACACAAGGCGTCTGAAATTAATGCTTGCTGACAATGTAACGTTCAGCCGAACTCGAATTGCCACTAGCGCGCAGAAGCTGTTTCGGCCGGGTTGGTGAAAAAATATGCAGACCCATTACACGCACTGCCTGAAGGCTAAACGGTGCAAACATAGGTCGGACTCCGAACGCGCCGGCTGCACACGTTTATACAGCTTCGCCGTGACAATACGAATTCATGGCGGTGCACGGCCCTCTCTGTCATTTAAAGCTCGCACGGAAGTTGGCGTGGTGCTCCAAGTTGTGCCCTTTGTGTGTCGTATATGTATACGAAATGCACCGTCTTTCCGTTTGTACTCGGCCGCTTCGAGGAGAGCGCCCAACATTGGAAAGAAAACCAGTTTCTGCTTCCGGACAGAGCGCGCGATCCTCGCAAGGAATCGATCGCAGCGCTAAAGGCGACGCCTGTGCTGGTCCGTACGTTGCTGAAGCCTCCGCAATGAACGTTCCCCAGTTCGTGACTGCGATAACTGCGATGCGTGTCATTTGCATGATGTTATCCCTCAAGTGCATTCAGGAAAGAAGGGAATAAAACAAAAGGGTTATTTTAAGTGTGAGAGTTTTCTTCGGAACTATTATGCTTAGGACCGCATATAAAGAAAGAAGTGGCTCCTTGTTTCAGTTGTCCGTCATCGTTGTCCTATTAACTGTGTCAGTAGCAGTAGTGGCATCATCATCATCATCATCATCAACATCACCATCATCATCTATATTATTATTATTATTATTATTATTATTATTATTATTATTATTATTATTATTATTATTATTATTATTATTATTATTATTATTATTAGCAGTAGTAGTAATAGTAGAAGTAGTAGTAGTAGTAGTAGTAGTAGTAGCAGCATCTAGAGTTTTTCTGTCGTTTCTTGTTCGGACGTAGGGCTCATGAATAAGTACGTGGGCCCTACGTCAGAGCCCACCGAAATCACGTTGTTATTAAATTAAGAAAGAAATTTTCTTCCATTAGTCGAAAGCATTATCCCCGCACGACTGCCGGTGTGAGTGCTTAGAGATGTAGTTGTTCTTACTGGTGATGATGATAATTAGGATGATGACGTCGCTCGAACAGAAATTATGAGAGGTCCAGGGCGAAACCGCTCTTTCTTTTGCGGATCTGAAACACGTATCTGTGTAACGTCTTGGAGAGCTCATCAATTTGTGGATGCTCTTAGAGACACCATGACTGCCGCAAAAAGTTCACGTCCTCGCCCATTTTTGTTTTTGTTTTTTGCTCTCTTTACATATGTGGTCGATATCGTACAGAGATGGTATGCCGCTCAATGAAGGGTATGAATGGCGAGCCTCGAAGAACAAAAGACTAGCAAAAAAAAACACACGCTAAACTCGCAAGATGAATTCACGCCATTTAACGCGGCTATGGATCGTTCATTGGAAGTATATAATCGAAGGGGACGAAAAGTGGCTGAGCAATGAAGGAGCGACCATTTCGGGCCGCTAATGCGGTCTCGTCAGGCCGTTCATTTTCGGCGTGAGCAAAACTACCACGCATCTATAGGAACGTGAGAGAGCCTTGAACAACATAGGACCCAGCCTGGACGATTAAAAGGACGCGAGCTTCGCTTGAAAAGTGGAGTGCGTGTACAGCTTGCGGATGCTGTCCTGTATTGAGGAGGGAGTCTTCAAGAATAAAACGGTAAACTAAGGTGGTCTGGTAGTCAACGGTAGACAATTTGAAGTTAGCGTTTAAACAGATGTGTCTTGCGTTTTGTATAGTCGTTGAGAAAGTTTTCACGTCCGACGCAAATGCCTGCAGGCCATGCGAAGAAATTCGGTGCGGTCATCAGAATGTTGGATAGCATTTAAGCGATAACACTGAATACATCCGTCGTCATATATAGAGACAAGTTTGAAGGGATTGCCTGTGAGAATCGAGAAACTATCTCTCCCTTTCTCTCTCTCTGTATCTGTATGTATGTATGTATGTATGTATGTATGTATGTATGTATGTATGTATGTATGTATGTATGTATGTATGTATGTATGTATGTATGTATGTATGTATGTATGTATGTATGTATGTATGTATGTATGTATGTATGTATGCATGCATGCATGCATGCATGCATGCATGCATGTATGTATGTATGTATGTATGTATGTATGTATGTATGTATGTATGTATGTATGTATGTATGTATGTATGTATGTATGTATGTATGTATGTATGTATGTATGTATGTATGTATGTATGTATGTGTGTGTGTGTGTGTGTGTGTGTGCGTGCGTGTGTGTGTGTGTGTGTGTGTGTGTGTGTGTGCGCGCTTTAGAAGTGATGTACCGATGCCTTAAGTATAACCGTATCGCATAATATGTTAGAAAATATAAGAACAATTTCTTGAACGTATATTTCCACCTTCTAAGGCACGTATGGCATATTTCATTGCTCCAAAATTTCAGGGAAGTGCAATCATTAGGAAGCATCTGAGCTTGAATGATGTCTGCACCATTGACTGTGCTTCTAAGTACTAATATTGTGTCTAATAATTTACAATTAACTAAACGACAATCACTGCGAGGCCAGTTTTTGAATGGCAAACACCTCCACAAACCTTGCTACGGGTTCTAGCTCAGTGATTGAGCGTTCAATATGCGTGAAAGACAATATACGTTAGCCAGCGTAACTGAATCATACCTTGTCTCTTCACGTATGTCACGTGCTTGAACATTCAATATTTGACCCTGGTTCGTGCATATTTTAAGCACAGCGGCTTATCTCAGCCAATGCTAATAGCACCGACGCTAACAACAAATTTTCAGAGACGTTGCAATTATTTGTTTTCACTTTCACTCATGCCATTCGGCGTTTACTTCATCTTGCAAACGCTCATTCGACGAACGCATGTAGGGAGCGTTAACTGTTTAAGGCTCATGTCTGGAAAGTGCCTCGTAGACGTGTATTGAATAATCTTCGTAGCTTCTTCTTCTGGTCAGTCCGGAAGACCCAGCAGGCAGGTTCCAAGCCTGTAGCAACCAACGAAGAGTCTGCAGATGCAGATTCGTTGGCGTTTTCATTGTCCCGCGAAGACATCGACGCTTAAATATGCAGACGTGTCCAAAATACCATAGGCACTGCTGAACGAACATTAAATTCAGTTGCTAAATACATCGATGCAAGCGCATCACTTTCCTTCTTAACTACATACTGTGAGTGCTACACAGGGGCAAGTGAATGTTCGTTATGCAAGCTGACGTCGTTACTTTCAGCAGCGCAGTCTCGGTCCAAAGGGACTTATGGTGGCACCAAGGCACCCTCGTTTTCAACGCACCTCAGCTCCTGCACACCTGGGGACCACTTTAAATATCCTGTCGCTATAATTGGCCACCATAATCTTAGGCCCCTATAATTACTATCCTCATGTGACACATGCAAGCATCCTCCTCCTTCGGCCTCCTTTCTATCCTATTTGCTTGGCTCAAACTTGAGGAGACCATCCTCACCTCCCTACTCTTTAAGCATGAACCTCCAAACATGATTTTTTCTTCCTTGTTCAACAAAGGTCGCTGTACTTAATTAAGCCTACCGCTTATTCAAGCCAATTAGGAGAACAAATCATTTATAAACGAGTCTTGAACGCATTCCCTCGTTCATTTTATAAAACGTCACTATGAGCATCCGATGGGCAACATCGTCGGTAATCGTCTCGCCTCTCATCCTCCCCCCTCCATGTGCTTTGTTTTAAAACATGGCGAGCCATAAACGTGAAAGAGACAGCGGTTGTTTACGTGATGCGCTGACCGGTGAGAAACCTGTGAACTTTCCTCTTGTCATCTCTCGAATGTCATTTTGTCCTCATTCTCTTCACCGCATGTTCGTCGCGATACGAGGGAAGCGAGAAAGCAAAAGTGAGAAAATGAACAATTAACGAAAAAAAAAATGGGTGGAATAACGTGCGTTCCGTTGGGCGGCTACGACGACGTCGAGGGAGACGGCGGCGAGCGAGTGTGGTGTGCGTGACGCCCTCTGTGTCCTTCTACGGGGCCGTCGTCCCCCGCCACCACTGCACGGGCTTCGTCGACGTGGTGGTGTGGTCGACGCCACCGGTGGCGGCATGCCTCGTGCGTCCTTGGCCAATGCCGGCGGCCACAGAAAAAAAAAAGGGGGGGGGGGGGAGAGGGTAAGGATCTTTCGCTACGGGTGACCCTGCACCGCTAGCGGTGTATAACCTCGCCTTATGGCTCCGAGGGTGCGTTATAGTGGCCGAGGTAGACGGAATTTGTTAGAACACAAATAGACCCGCAAAGAGATACAGAGGCAAAGAAGTGGCAGGAAAGTAAACCGAGTTGCACCTGTCGCTCCTGATTTTCTATGCTACACTGCAGATGGTGGATGTGGCCCGAAAAGGAAGCAGAGAAGCACGAAATGCAGAACAGTATCAAAGCTAGCGCTGACATTTTGGTTGATTGGTTATAACGCCCAGATCGAGCTCCTTCTAGTTATGACTTCACAGCATTCTCCTGTATGGTTTCCGGTGGCCAGGGCTCGGGCTCGGGTCTCCCACTATGGGACACGCTCAAATCTTGTCTCAGCGTCGCCGCGAGGGCCTGCTGAACTGCCCAGAGTGTGATAGGAGGAATTTCCCACAACTCATTACAGGTCATTTCTGAAAGGAAGTTGACGTCAACTATCGAGAAACATATTAATACCTACTCTCTCTCTCTCTCTCTCTCTCTCTCTCTCTCTCTATATATATATATATATATATATATATATATATATATATATATATATATATATATATATAAGGGAAAGAAGTGTATACCTAAGGGCTCGTTTTTCCGTGTTTTAACACAATATTAATGAGATATAACAGACAGTAATGCCAAGGAATGTACAGGGGAAGTTATTAAAACCAATGGAATGTAAATAAGAAGAAAGAAAAGTGGATGAAAAATTTTTTCATCCACTTTTCTTTCTTCTTATTTACATTCCATTGGTTTTAATAACTTCCCCTGTACATTCCTTGGCATTACTGTCTGTTATATCTCATATATATATATATATATATATATATATATATATATATATATATATATATATATATATATATATATATATATATATATATATATATATATATATATATTCCAAAACTAGTATATGATTATAAGAGACACCGTAGTGAAGTGCTCCGGAAATTTTGACCACCTGTGGTTCTTTAACGTGCACACAAATCTGAGCACACGGGCCTACAGCATTTTCGCCTCCATCGAAAATGCAGCCGCCGCAGCCGGGATTCGAGCCCGCGACCTGCGGGTCAGCAGCCGAGTACCTTAGCCACTAGACCACCGCGGCCGGGCCGTGCCGCTAGCGAGAGGTCCCCGGGCTGCGTGTTTGGTACACCTGATTGGCACTTCCAAATTTTACATCTGATGCACTTGGCCATACTCGTCAAGCACCCACACCTTTCAAATAATGGAGTTTTAATGGCTCGTTCCGCCGGCTGGCAGATTGCATTATCCCGGCTAACTCGGGTGCCGCGATTTTCTTGGGGGCTCACTTTGAGTGTGTTCATGAGTGTTCTTTCTTGGCCATTATCGACCTTGCATACTGGCTTACATTCTATTGGCATGATTTCGCTCGCATTTGTAGCGGAACACACCGTTTCCTTGCAGTGCTTAATGCTAGAGTGATGCTGTACAGTGCTAGGCGAAAGCAAGAAGAATGAACGCGGTTGCATTCAACGTGAAAGCTGTAGCAAGTGAGCAGCACTGATTAGACTGCTCTACGGCGACGCTCGCGTTTCCGGGAAAGCGAGCGCCGGCGTTTCATGCGTGCAGCCTCCATGTCGGGAAGGGTTCTTTTGTGCTGCGTTGGCAATCCCTGTCGTCCTCCTCACCCACACTTTACTTTTCCAACGGTCGTACTATAGAAGTGTGGCAGTTTGGGCTAGTTGGTATGGCATGACGATAGTTATAGCGCGAGAACAAAACGACGACACAGAGACTTTCGTGTCCTTCTTGTCTCTGTGTCGTCGTTTTGTTCTCGCGCTATAACTATCGTCAGGTCGTGCTATACTCTAGTATACATGGCTATGGTATGCTTTAAACTCGCCCTTTTTTCTTCCTTTTCACATCTGTCCTCCTCACGGCGGCTTCCCTTTCTCCTCCCGTTTCGCCGTTTCGTCCTCTATGCAGCTTGGGCTAGTTGGTATGGCATGACGATAGTTATAGCGCGAGAACAAAACGACGACACAGAGACTTTCGTGTCCTTCTTGTCTCTGTGTCGTCGTTTTGTTCTCGCGCTATAACTATCGTCAGGTCGTACTATACTTCAGTATACATGGCTATGGTATGCTTTAAACTCGCCCTTTTTTCTTCCTTTTCACATCTGTCCTCCTCACTGCGGCTTCCCTTTCTCCTCCCGTTTCGCCGTTTCGTCCTCTATGCTGTTTTCTCCCATCCTCCTCGTTTCCTCCTCTATCTCACATTTCTTATCACCCTCACTCCGCTTTCGCATTCCTTGGTATACTATACTACTCATGCATAATGTATGGTTTGGCCAGCGTGACGCCACACGTAGCTATTTTACTCCTTACCACTAGCTTGTTCCTTTTCCCTTTTTTTTTACCTTTGCCACAACCACACAAATACGTGGTTATGCCATACATGGTGTTGCAGCGTGACGCCATATGTGGCTTTGATATTCTTTACCCTCTCTATTTCTGCTCATGCTCACATCACTTTTCCCGCGACAAAGAATGGGGCCATACGTCTAATCCTCCGTTTTTGCAACGCGTTTCACCTGATTCTCCTCTGACGCCATACCAGATGGTGCAGCGAGAGGCGCCACCAGCTTACGGTGGTTTTACGGTGGTTGCTAGGCTACGGCTCAGATTGTGGTGCGGCCACCGGCCACTGCAAAACGTCGATCAGTGCAGCTCTCGCTACTAAACTTCAGTGAACAATGGCGGTTAACCAAGTGATAAACTCTAGTGTCCCACGTCTCATCTTCACTGCTTACTTGAGTTGTGGTTTCTTTAGTGCATATGTTTGACCACCAACGTTCCAAGTCACCGTCAATGCTAACGTACGTCGCGTTCACAATGATCAGCTGCCACACCAAAGCGATTATCCATTTTTAATTCCCGAATCGTCAAGTAAATCGCAGTGAATTGATTCAAGTTTAAATAAATACCAGTCAGTTGATCAAGAAATGGGCATGGGCTGGGTTCATAGCACGCAGCAGGATAACCGCTGGTCATTAAGGGTATCTGACTGGATTCCTGGAGAAGGCAAATTTACGAAGCATAGACAGAAAGTTAGGTGAGCCGATGACTCAGATTAAAAATTTCTGTGGTATAACGTGGCAGCAGAAAGCACAAGACCGGGTAGATTCACGGATCATGGAAGAGGTCTTTGCCCTGCGGTGGGCGTAGTCAGGCTGCTGCTGCTGCTGATGATGATGAATTGACCAATCTGGTTGCGAACACGCAGAATGTCTGTATCACTGCCACAAAAATGGACAGAGTGATAGGTCACTGTGACCGCCGGGAGCTATACGACTTGCGTGAGCAGGTCAAGCACGTCATGTCTGCCCACTCAACTGTTTCGCGCATACCATACCATTGCACAAAGCCAGAAAATCCACAAAAATCACCATTTTATGGCCTTTATCTTTCCTATTTGGTGGGCTTGGGGGGGGGGGAGGATTTCGGGGGGGGGGGGATTCTTCGAAATCCTCGATACGCATTGATATGCGTTTAATGGCCGTCAGTTGATTTCACGTATGGGCATCAGCTTTTAAAATGTATACTTGTTTTTTTTTTACATTTTAATACAGGTGGAGTGGCGCCGTGCCTAGCAGCACCGGTATCTACGGCCTTCACCTCCCGTTTTGCAGCAATAGCAGCAGCGGTAAAGTGTGCGCCCATCCGTGCCACCTCCGTCATGCCCGAGTTAAAGACAAAACAAAGTAAAAAAAAAAGTGCAGCTACCGCCCAGGCTCTCACCGTCGGAAAGAGAGCCAACATAAAACGACCAAACGGGTCAACCCTCGGACACGTACGTGTACATCTGGTGGCGCCACGAAGTCACAGCTTTACCGTAGCGGACAGGTAAGCTGACACGCACATACGCCCTCAAGTATAAAGTAGATTCAATGCGCGCGAGTCGCTGGGAATGAAAGGGGGGATGTGGAGGGTTTGACGTTTCAGGTCGATCCGAGAAGGGGGAGGGGGGTGCTCATCCTTTTTTCTTTTTTTTGCTCCACCATACAGCGAGCGTCCATCCGTGTTACGTGAGGTCAAGCTGAGTGACAAATGGGCCGGCGCTGGGTTGCACGTCGTGGGGAGCCGACCGCCGCGCGGCCGTGGCGCTGCCTTCGCTGACCACATGTTTGTGCGTGCGGGCATGCGATGACGTCTTTTTTTGTGTTAACCGTGTTTTTTTCGTTTCGTTTTTGTTATTATTATCGCTGCTTCTTTGAGCCGGGTAGAATTTAGCGGAGCAATATAGAAAGAAACCGCCAACGAGGGACTTCATATACGGGAAGCTTTTTATAAAGCCGCTATTGAGCGCACTGGTATACGCAAAAGGCTCTGCCCAGAGCACCCCCCCCCCCTTTTTTTTTTTCGGGTCCGTTAATCATGATCTCTCCCCCTCCTTCGTCGACCCCCGCGGGGTCCGATTGGGCAATTTTGAGAAACGGACCTTATCCGTCAGTGACCAAGCCGGGGGGTCATTAGGGGGGTCAGAACCTCCTGCGCGATCCGGCTGCGTGGCCCGCACGCACCGTGCCAACTTGCTCCTGTCTGCGCAACGAAAACCAAGTTCACGGTTTTCCCGCGTTCTTTCCGTCTTCGATATACACATATTTTTTTTTTCAGTTCATAAACAGGCGGTGGCCCTTTTTCTTTTTCTACATTCTACATTGACCCATTCTGTCTCCCTCTCTATCTATCTTTGTACGTCTGCAAAAGCCAAACAATAGAGCAGCAACGCTTTTATAAAGTTTCACATCAACAACGCACGATGCCATAATCCAAAGACTTGCTCGTCCGTAAAAGGGTTGTCTTGTAAATGACCTAAATAATAATAATAATAATAATAATAATAATAATAATAATAATAATAATAATAATAATAATAATAATAATAATAATAATAATAATAATAATAATAATAATTGGGAAGGTTTTACGTCTCTAAACCGTGACATAATTATGATAAACGCCGTAGTATTAGGCTCCGGACCACCTGGGGCTCATCTTTACTGTACACCTAAGCTGAAGCGTACCGGGGGCCGCTGGATTCGATCCGGTGGCCTTCGGGTCAGCAGGCAAAGCCCTGTCATCGTCGCACTATTGGCATTCACGCGGAAGCCATACGCCTCTTTGAGTGCGCTCATTAGAACGAAGTATTCCCCTACTCATTCTTAAGTTCCCTTTCTCTGCTTCTCCCCGCCTTTCATTTATTCCCTTCCTCCTTTCTCAGCTACGACAAACAGGTTAGCCAGCCGGGCTAGACTTAGTTAGCTCGTCTACTCTGCCATTGTAATTCTGTCTTACGCTGTCGTTGGTTGCTCGTGCTTGCGTTAGATTTAATTTCGAGCTCCATGGTCTTACAGTGACAACATCGCGACATCATTACGAGGCACTCAGTCATATAAGAGACGCCAGACACACTGAAATCCACGCCCGACCGTGAGGGTCTAACAGCTTAAGTTCTCGGCTGCTGACCCACAGGTCGCGAGATTAAATCCCGGCTGCGATACCTGCATTTTCGATGGAAGCGAAAATGCTGTATGCCCGTGTGCTCAGGTTTGGGTACGCGTTAAACAAAACCCAGGTGGTCGACATTTCCAGAGCCCTATTCTACGCCATCTCTGATAATCATAAGGCGGTTTTGGGACGTTAAATCCCACATATTAATCAAACTCAGATCCACCTTGTGTTGGCACACGTGTACCTATATATACGCTTAAGTATGTACTGCACCGTACTTAAATAACCGCCGTGGCCGGGAATCGTTTTTACAGCGCAGTGCAGTGCGATAGCTGCTAAATCCCCGCAATGCGTCACGTAATGTTTCGAGCAGAACAGTAAGTGTTTACACATAAGTTACTGCGTGAGGATGCGTACTGATGTGAAGGCCATACGTCACTGCACTTGAACATGAACATAGTTAGACCTGCGCAATTTCAGTATGTTTAATCTGTGTCGCATCACTTGTGCATTATTTTAAAATGTTACGACGGGAGCACTCAAGAAAGCATAGAAACTAACCTACAAACTTCCAGAATACAGAAAGAAAGAAGGGACCTCACTCTTGTAACGAATTCCACCGCAAAACTCACGTTATTTCGATATATATATATATATATATATATATATATATATATATATATATATATATATATATATATATATATATATATATATATATATATATATATATATATATATATATATATATATATATATATATGACGTTCAAACTTTTCATACCAGATTTTTGTTACAGAATTCAGGGACTGCCAGGAGCTATACGCATCCCATTATTCATCAGTACCATACATGGCCAATTGGATTGGATAAACTTCTATTGTGTCCTCCAAAACACGGATCTCTGTATAGCGGGCTGCTCCCACGTGGGGGCTGAAATGCTGAGCTCCTAATCCGCCTCGCGGGTTTCGTGGACAGCCCAGAGCTGATCTGCCAAGGACGAGCTGCGGATCGGCACCTCCCATCTGGCAGAGGTCGTTCGGTAAATGAGCGAATTTGGTACACTGCCAGAGCACATTTTCCAGTGAAGCTATTTCCCTACAATGTGGGCTAAGATTACTTGGGTATATATAGGTCAGGGTAAGTGATGCTTAACATTTTCAAAGTAGGGTACTTCCGGGTTTGCAATAGCCTTGATGAAAGTGCTTGGGGCCATGTGAGATTTTTGTGAGGTGGAGGGAAAATTCTTTTCGACAGATAGGAATGCTTTGTGATTTAGTTATGTGCGGTTGGGATTTCCCAGAAATCCCCTTCACCAGTAGAACGCATGCCCGGGGTGGTGCGGGTTTGAGATCTCGTGCCGCCTCGTGGGCTGTTTCAATGAGATGGGGGGGGGGGGCAGTCGTTGAGTTGTTCAAGGTGAGCTGCGAACCAACTCAGAGGATGATGCGTGATATCTTTGCCATTTAGTACTTTCAGCGTTTCTTCTGAGACCGTACCTTTTGCGAAGGCCCGTATTGCTGCGCTGGAGTCACTGTAGATGACTTCAATTTTATTCTATCCATCCTAAGTCATAATGCAATGGCAACCTGTTCCGCAATAATTGAGTCTTTTGTCCTGACCTTCACTGAGTAGGCGACACGCCAGCCCCATCGATCACAGTTACAAAAGCTTTCCTATTGGCGTAGAGAAGCCGCGTCAACAAAGGCTACTACTCGTTCCTTGTTTGAAACTTGACGAAGTATAGCTGGCCCTCGCTAGTCTCCTTCCGATGTTGTGCTCCGGATGCATGTTTCGTGGTATAGGAGCAACCGTGATAGTTTCCCTCGTGCTGTCGGAGATATCATTGTACTTGAGTCTAATCACCATTGGGTGCTCGCCCAGCTCCTGCAGGAACATCCTCCGTGACCCTGTAGATAACAATGCAACCTGTTCTCTCTCTTGGGCTTTTGCTATTTCTTCGAGCATGTTGTGAATGACAAGCTTTAGTACACACTCGGCACATGTGTGGGTAGTGTAAGGACCTTCTTGGTAACTTTCCTGAGAAGCACATTCATTGTCTCAGACTCTGCTACGGACCAGTTGTGCATTGCTGACTCATACGCTCGGCGTAATGAGTCAGCAATCAGTGACTAAGAACAAATGCATGCATGAACCTGATGAGGTTGTCTTTCTTGAGCCCGTTTCTTTTGTTGGCCACTCTGCGTATGATGTACATCGCACTGTCTGTTTTGCTAGTTAACCGTGCAATAGATTTACTGTTAGCGCCAGTATACTGTCAACATGCCAAGGACTTTGATAGAATCTACTCTCGGGAAGGCATCCCCTTGATTTGCATGGAGGTCTCGTTCAACAGCTTCCAGCCCTTGGGCTTCGATCCCTGACGTGCTGTGCGATATAGTAAAAAGTTCTGACTTGCCCAAGAAGCACCTTAGCCCCGAAGGACGAAGGTACTCTTCTGCGGTGTCAACTGTCTCTTGCAAGGTGCTTTCGATCTGCCGCCCCCCCCTCCCCATGCACCTCATGGAAATGACATCAGCGTGGAAGGTGTGCTTCAACCCCTCTATGCTCGATAATCTCTTTGGCAGCCCAACCATGACTTGGTTGAACAGCATTGGTGAAATCGCTGCGCCTTGTGGTGTCCCCCTTGCTCCTCGTTAGCTTTATGGGGTCGCAATATCCCTTATCTTCATCCCGGCTTTCCCATCTATAAGAAAGGACCACATGTAGTCTTGGATGACTTTCCCTAGACCAATCATGGATATTGCTTCGAGTATGAATGAGTGTTAGATATTATCAAATGCTTTTTTCTAGATGCAGGCACAGAATAACTCTCACGTCTCTGGTTTCGTTGTCGATTGCCTGGTGTTTCCGAAGTTTCACAGCATCTCGTGTGGATAGCCCTTCCCTGAATACAACCATATAATGTGTATAAATGTTGTTATCATCCAAGTACTTGTACTTTTTTCGCTTGTGCTTCTCTCGTCTCAGTATTTGCGCCAAGTGACCGTAAGAATCAACCAACTGGCCCAAAAAGTCACTCTACTTGTTTAGCCTGTGCAGTATGGCGTGTTCTGCAACCTTGCCGATACATGATGTCAAGGATATTGGCCTCAGGTTGTCTGAGTTAGGGGGCTTCCCTGACTTAGGAATGAAAATTGTGTTGGCCAGCTTCCACTGCTCTGGCACCCTGCCTTCTCTCCACGCTGCATTGATTATATCCTTCGGAGCCTCAGTTGAATCGTCATCAAGGTTACGAAGGGCCTTGTTGGATGTACCATCCGGACTGGGGGCAGATCTGCCATTAAGATCATGCAAGGTTTTTCGGATGTCCTCGACGTTAAATTCGCCTTCAATACCTATTAGGCGTGCCCTGGTACTGTCCACTTGGTGGTGCCAATACTGTTTTGATTGGGAGGTATACTTATGCACGAGCCACTGCACGACTTGCTGTTTTGTAGATCCCTTATCTTTTAATGCAAAATTCCAGTGATAAGATGCAATTGATTTGTTTTCGGGGTGCTTTCGTTGAAGAGATCTTTTAACACATTTAATGTCTTGCAATTGCGCAACTGAGCGTCAACAGAGTTGCAGATTTGTCCCATTGCTGCCTAGATAGTGCGCGATAATGTTCCTCGACTGATCTGCTTACCTCGGCTAGCTTCTTCAGTGTTCGCTTCAGGCGCTGACCCTTCCAGCCTTCAGCAGTGCTTGGTTTGCCTAAAGGAGATGAGCGAGCCAGATTTCCATTATTTCAACATCAATATCCGTGGTAATGATGAAAGAGACGGATTTGAGGCACTTTTTAATCTGTTTGACCCACTGCTCCAAGCCTAGTCTGTGGCCGTCTTGTTCCCTTTCCGTCCTTAACCTCCTAAAGTTATCCCAGTCTGTGAAATGGAAGTCTCTCTGCTTTTTGCGTGCTATATACGGAGAAGGTGGTGGCGAAAATGAAGAGGTCACTCCCGATGCCTACAGCAAGGTTTATCCATCGGGCCTTTTTGATGTTCTTCAAAAATGTAAGGTCTGGGGTGGAGTTTCTGCAGGAGGATGTACCAATCTTTGTTGGTGGGCTGGGATTCGTGACTAGGGGGAGATCAAGTCCACTGGTGCTTTGCGAAAGCCTATTTCCTTTGCCAGTATTGGGCTTGTGACCTGATGCAGGGTGAGGCGCGTTGAAATCAGCTACTATGACGATTGTACATTTCCCGGTGATACTAACAGCTTCTTTAGAACCATCTTGAACCCTTGCATGTGTTCCTTTGGACTGCTATATATGTTAATAATAAAGATGTTGTGACGGTCGCTCGTGCCTCTCACGATCTCTACCATGACGTTTTCTTAGCTCACTGCGTCTATTTTGAGGTTGTGGGTTACGTGCGTTAATTTGTTGCATAAGAGGGTGCATACTCTTCTCCCTTCGGGATCCCACAGGCCGGAATCCAGTCAGCCTTGCTTGCAGTGAAAGGATTTCGTGCAATAGTATGATATGAGGCTACTCCTGATATACTACTGCTGATATATTGTTGCCTTCTGTTTAAGGTAACTTCACAGTGTCATTGCCAGATACAGAATTCTTCATTTAGAGCTGCCTTGATGGTTAATACATAGGCCACCAGAGCCTGGTGCTGCAACCGTAGACAGGTTTTGTTTTACTTATGTTGGTGGTCGGAGAGGCGAGTTTAGAACATGAGGAGGCACTGCTGCGCTGTGCATTTACGCTTCGACCTTTGTTATGCGTAAAGTCATATGCTCTTCTTGTGTCGCCACGCTTGGTTGTAACCTGCTCATCTGCTCACTATAAGATTTGCTACTACCTTTCTGAGCATGTCGAGGACCCCTTTCATATCTGACATGGTCATTTGACTGGCTTCCACGTGTTCTACCATTACTGACCTCTTTTTTGTTGCTCTCGAGTCAACCACGTTTCCAGCTATACATAGGTACGTCAGCTGGCTTAGGTGTTGTTTGTAAAGACTACGTTCTGGCTAACGCAGTAAGAATTTTTTTTGTTTCTTTTAACTCTGCCGATAGCCTCACATTCATTTTTGTAAGCCTCGCGCCTTCTGGCTCTAGCTGTGTGATTGTATCATGCTCTGGCAGCTCACCTGTCATCAACTCTGCCGCGCCGTTGCGCACTCGCTCAGCCCAGCTGCCTTTCGGTGTAACTGCAGGCATCCACCCCGGGTTGGAAGCCATAATCTCAATCTGGGCACCAGGCAGCTGGCCATTCGGGTGCCCTCCAGGCCACTCCTCCCCAAGATAGTGGCCTTGAGAGCTCGAGTGTCCACGTAATTGGGAGCGAGCCTTTGGTCTAGAACCTCTTCTGAAGGGCGACCTTCCCCAGGAGGGGGGCCGCCCGTCCTGTCCTTGAGTAGTCGCCCGATGGCTGGAACTGCTGCTCGTCGTTGAGGTATGGACACGAAGTCATTGATGCCTCCCCGTTTTCACGATCCCGTGCATGTCATATTCACTACGACTGGCTTGAGCGTCTCCCCTAACGCCAGCCCTGGTCTACCGCTTGGCCGCGGGGACGCTAACCGACCAATTTTCTTGGCCATGCAGCCGAGGCTAAATAGCTAAATCGTGCGTATCCTATATACCGCTAATGAATGAATTCCTGCAATTGTGTGCTTATTTTCGACGTCAGATATGAAAAGTACTGCCTTCATTTTTTGTTTGTAGCTCTTTACTCAGGACGCAGCTCATAAAAGATATTCGTATTTCTTTTAATTTACTCGTTGTCACTTTGTGTTTCGAACCAACACCACCTAGACTATAGTAGGTGGTGTTGTTCGAACGCGTTATACAGCCGTGCCTTTTACGTGTACCTCAAACGCCAAGCAGCGTCTACGTCGATGTGAAACACTGGTCGCGCACGGCAATCACTTTCCCATCGGTTAGGAACGCATGACATACCGGACTACTTCGCGTAGTAGCATACATGTGCAGAAGCTCCACCCTTGTATCCTTTCCTTCATTGCCATGAAAAGTTGTCCGCGAGCGTAGCTTATTTCTTGAGCGTCTCATTTCTGCTTAGGTCTTCCATGCAATACTCTGAAGAGGTGTACTCTCCGTCTACTTGGTATTCCGTCCTCAGTAGCCGCTCCTTGAACGGGCAGAGAGTTGAGTCACGTTGCTGGTGGTGAAAAACTTTATTCGTGTGAAGGCCATAAAGTGAAATGATATTTAATAAAAAAATTAAAAAGCGGCGTTGTGGGCGGCCTTCAGGCTGCCGGTTGTGGCGTCCAGGCAGTGCCGCTAGCCGCGATGTCCTCCGCCCAAGTTACCAGCCGAAGTTGCACGTCCAGCCTGGTGCTGGACAAAGCAGCCTCCCACTGACACGGCCCCTGGATGAAAAAGCCTCTAGCGGCCTTGCCACTGATGCGGACTTCTGTGGCGCCGGGCCGGCGCTTCAGCGGCAATGGCCTCCTTGGTTTGGCTGAAATCCTCCGGTGGCGTCGCCATGTACAAATCTCCCAAAGGTTATTTGAAAGTCCACTCGCCGGCACAGAAGCACGGATGGACTGATGGACGCTTCGCCCCAACCATCATCATCATCTACGGGTTCCTTGAGAACTTATGCACACGATGTGACTGAAATCTCGGCAACCAATCCGTGAATTCCACACGAAAGCATTCTCGAAAGCAGGAGCCGATATTCTCGCGTTCTCACTGGTCGGCACCTATTTTTTTTATAGAGCATCCGCCATACATGGCCGACTTTCAAGTCAATTAGCCGAGGTAATTACTTCACTCTGCGTCGTCAGCGTGGCGGTCACTTAATGAGTCTGTATAAGCGCCAGGTTGGCTTCCGACATATTCTTCCTGTCGTGAAGGAAATGGCTGGTAAATGAAGAAGAAGAAGAAGAAGAAGAAGAAGAAGAAGAAGAAGAAGAAGAAGAAGAAGAAGAAGAAGAAGAAGAAGAAGAAGAAGAAGAAGAAATAACTTCACAGATCGATCAGCCAAGAGTACAAAAGGCAATTGCGTGCACGTTTGTTTTCGTCTCGTTGAACCAATGCACCATTTTTTTATTTTTTGCCACCGCAAATCAAACTTCAAGTTTTCGCGCAGGTGGCGGCAGCCGGCAAGCCGGCGCCTACGTTCCAAGGCCTACATTTTTAGCGGCCATTATAATTTCGCCCGGCCACTGTTAGCCAGCGGCGTTCAATTAATTCACCCGAATGACTGCTGCGTGCAACGGGAGTACGGCAACTGCTATGCAGCGGTGTCGTTACGTCCGGTTCTCCGATTGGATATACAGTAGCCGGACAGGGGCAACAAGTGGGCCACCGCGACACTGGCGTCCGAAGAAACGAGGTAACAAAAATGTGCGACACGCGCCCGAAGCATTGTAAAGCGTGTGCGCACTGCGACAGCTCTGCTTCCAGAAAGCCCGCGTTTAGCTCCGTGTTAACTCTTCCTTTAGAACTGTTACGTGTGAGACATGCGGGATGCCACGACTAAAACTGGATTATGCAATGATGTCTCACGCACAGTATGACTTGTTGGATAGCTACATCTGGCTTGCTTAACAAAAGCCTAGGGTATTTATTTATTAATTTACTTATTTATTGACTGAATGATTCATTGAGTGAGTGAGTGAGCGAGCGATTGAGTTCCCAACCTTATCATCTCTCGTGGTAGGCTACTATGTATTTATTTATTTATTTATTTATTTATTTATTTATTTATTTATTTATTTATTTATTTATTTATTTATTTATTGTACCCTCAGGTCTTTACAGCATTGCAGAGGGGAGCGGGCACTGACGAACAATGTTAAAGAAAAGAATACATAGACAAGACACCAGAACATTATTAAACACTGGAAAGCAACTATACTATATAGGCGTATGTTGAGATATCCCAGAGTCCCCTACTAAAGCGTGACTCACGATCACACAGAGAATTCGTAAAGTAAATCAAGAAAAAAACAATTGAATAAACTTGCTAATTCATATGCTTTGAGCGTTTATTGTTTATACGGTTGGATGCTCTCTTAGTGAGCGTAATGTAATGCAAATAATATATAAAAGAATTAATTGACTGACTGAGTAACTAGGCTTACTCTTGATCATCCGCGCTATCTACATTAGTATAACAATCCAACACTAAATTTTTAAGGGGGTATACCCCTAACGGATTCACAGGCACACCTGCGCTGCACTGCTCGGCAAGCGTATACTTAACCGTTTGCGTCATGCGGTAAAGAATGGAAACTAGCGCACAGCAACCAAACAAAAAAAAAAGATACTGAGATCGAGAGAGAAAGAGCTAGCTTGCGATCCGAAATAAGATATACCGATGGCAAAATAAATGCATACTCAGACAGTCGACTAATATCTCCTGTCATGCCGTGAACAAACATGTCTATCCGAAAACTCCTTGATCAGGGCACAGTCAGCATTGCACATTGGCCTTGTCACATTTCATTCGCCATTTTGGGAGCAACAAAGCAGCTGCATTGCTTTTCCACGCCGTCTGAGCACGCCCGCATTACCAGGAGGTGCGATTATACTGATGAAATATGTGCTGAGCGCTGTTATTTGCATTTATTAGCCGTGATTAGGTGTGAGCGACGAGAGTGAGGGACTTCTGTTTTCTTGTTTCCTTTTTCAGGCGCCCGTGTTGTCCACACGAGCGGTGGCCGCGGCACGTTGGAGATAAGGATAAAACAAAAGTGCCCCGGAAGGACGGCTTTTATACTCGAGAGGCGTGAAACAGGGCATTAGCAAATCGCCCGCCAAGCAAACACGTGCAACTCGAGAGTGAAGCCCGGTAGCCTCGATTACCACTGAGATACATACACTTGGACGAGTTCCTATCGGACACTTGCATCTCTTAATTTGAGCCTGTGACGTTTGCTACAACGTGACCTACCAGGTATCAGGTTTTTTTTTTTTTTCATCTTTTTTTCTCCTTCTGCACACGTGCGCATATTGAAAGCTGTTTACAGTAAGCAGTTCGATTCCGAAATTTCCAATTGAAATCGTGTGGGTTTGTTTCAATGTGAACGAATGTTCCAAGGTTTTTCGCGATTAGATAGCACAAGTTCTAGTGTTAATTGCGAGGGTTCTGATTGTGGCTGCACGAAAGGGGATGTTCCTATAGCGGTTTCGAGTTGTTGCAGGGTTGTTTAGGGTTATTATGCAGGGTCACGACTTTAGGGGTGATCTGCCGGTGGAGGGGTGTACATCGAGGGTGACTGCTAACAGATTGGTGTATTTTCGTGTGCAAGTACTCGCGTACGCTCTTAACCATGCCTTGGGAAATTCGAACTTTTTGTGGGTGTGCGTTTCCTGGCCATATCTAACAGTTTACCGCAGGACTCGATTTAGAGTGTATACCGACCCGCATAATTTCGTCATGGTACTAAACATGAATATTGTCGAGCATATACACTTTAAAACGTAGTATCAGCGCAAAACATTCCCTTTCTTTCGTATAATATCGTGCGGACGTATCGAGTTTCAAGCATGAACCAACTAGCCCAACTTTGCATCCTGCTGAATTAAGTGTATACTTTTATTCCCTCTGGCTCCTCATTGGTCCGCATTAATACGGTACATTTTTTTATTTTTTTTTAGGTTCACATCCCAAAATCCGGGTTGAAACAACGTCTTCAATTACAGTCACCGCAGAGAGGGGAGCTTGCTTGAAAAAAAAAAAAAGAAGACGGCTTCCGAGTCGAATAAACTAGTTTATGAGAGTCATAAGGCCGAGTTTCGAACTTCGTGACTATTCTATGCGGCCTGTCGTTTCTTTTTCGGACATCGGTGCCGCCGGGGACATGGCCGCCGTCGCCGAAACCCCAGAGGGTGCACCGGCCTAGTTCTCCTTTCCGTGCGCCGCGGCGCCGGTCCGCGTTGATAGATGGGCGCAGTCGCCGCCGACGCCAGGGCCTCTCCGGCGGCTGCCGTTAATCGGCCCCTCCGTGTGGTGCGGGCCGCCGTGCGATCGCTCATGCGCTCGTCGCGCGAGTCCCTGTCACGTGGCGACGCCGGGGCATCCATGAAGATCGACTCCCGAGACACAGGTTCAGGCTGAAACAGCTATCAAGACTCCGGTGCCGTGTCCAACGGCTATGGTCTGGCTGCGCGGTTGCGTTTCACCTTCCATCCGCTTGTCCGCTGTGCTTTGTATGCGGTAGCCGGTACAGCTCCGAAAGTCGTACGGTCGCCTGTGCATTCAACTGAGACAACACGTAGGGCAACGCCTTCTTTCTATTATTTTCTTTCTCAGCAGAATGTACTGCCTCCCCCCCCCCTCCTAAAAAAATCACAGCATAATCACGGAGTGAATGATGATGAGTAAGGTGAAGCGTCCGTCAGCCCATCCATGCTTCCGTCTGTCCATGCGTCCGTCTGTGTGTCTGTCTGTCCATCCGTCCGTCTGTTCGTCCGCCTGTCTGCTTGTCTGTCCACCCGTGCGTCCGTCCGTCGATATCATCTCCGTCCGTCGAATCATATATTGACTATATACAAGTACCGCCATCTAGCGGAAAATTCAAGAACTAAACTCTCCAGTGGCACATATTCGAGAGAGGAGGTTGCCCCTAAAAGAACAGCCTTCTACCCTTGAGGAGGTTTTTGCAGTGGCTTCAGGACCAACCAACCTGTGAATAAGCCGCGATGCCACATGATGGCACCCACGTGTGACAAAATTTGTGACGTCTGGCTGTGACGTCGTCAGATGATGATTCTTTTGCATCACTTATATTGAAGCCCATGCTGACCTTTCGCGCTTCATGAGACAGCTAAAACAAGGCAGGTGCCTTATGTGATATCTGTTAAGGGCTGCTAGGTGCGTTGAATTACACTAACGGAAACCTTGAGTTTGCACGAATTGCGTGGATAGGGGGGAGAAGGGCGCAGAGAAAAGGGGGGATTTACAACAGCACCGGGAAGACGTCGAGAAATTAGGGGATGACGTATGGACAGGTGAGCACCATCCTGTTGTCTTTAGGAGAAGTGAAGACAATAACACGTCTTGTCGCGTATGACAGGAAACAAGGCAGGTGTCATGATGATGTCTTAGGCCGAAGCGAAAACAACAGTACAGAGCTTCTCTGCTTATCTTCTGTTTTGGTTGTCTTTTGTCATTTCTCCTTGCGTTGTTAGGACAATCATGTTCGTACATATTTGATAAAACGCGCAGTTGAGTCATATAGAGAAACGAAGAAAAAGCCACACATGGACATCTGCACATTGTGTCATCATTCCCCCTCCTTCATTAATCATAAACTGTGTTTCAGCAGTAGTTGACGACAACTGTGTGGGATGCCTGCTACTTATTTGACTTTATGAATACATGGCGAACAGGGGAAGGCCCCGAGAAAAAGGAGCAACTCCTCCGGTAAAACGTGGTTGATTTATGTACCTGAACGTCACAAAGTGACTGTTGTGAGAGACGCCTAACGGTTATATGCTGAAACTTGTCGTCGTCGTATCTCGAACATTTAGTGTGGATTTGGGCTACATCCGCTAACAGTGGCTAAGTCGCCAGCATGTTGGGCATTATCTTCGGGTGCTTAATCTTTGTTTCCTCTGTCTCTTCTCTCCCCCCGAAAGAGTGGGCAGGCGTTGTGCCCCTCCAGGTGGCAGTTGTCAGCTTGCTCTCTCCCTCTTTCCTCTGTGTCCTTTGTGTATGCAAATAATAATAATAATAATAATAATAATAATAATAATAATAATAATAATAATAATAATAATAATAATAATAATAATAATAATAATAATAATAATAATAATAATAATAATAATAATAATAACTCTCATTGTCGTTGGTATTATGTTCTCGTTCCGCCAATATTAGACTATGTCTACATGTATAAACTCCATAAAAGAGTGGGGTCTTAATAGTAGTCTCTCCGTATTTGTTATTAATAAAGATACATATATATTATACCATTAAGACAACGCTCACCTGCCAAACACCCTTTCTCAATGCGCCTTGTGTAGAGTTGATGTCAGAAATAAGGGCTATAAAATGCGTTGTCAGTAAAATATCATAGCCATGATAGTGATTTTCCTTCAAGATCCGCTTTCTTGTTTTGCATGAAGGAGTTGAAAACCTTACCCGATGATCGCATAGCAGTGTGCTTAGTTTGAGTTTGAGTTCATTCAACCGCGTGACAAGTACACGAAAATACACTGTATACGTGGTTTGGTGCGAAGGGAAAAAAAAAAGCTGCATTTCACAGCTTGACTGGCCCCTTTACCCAGAAAAAATTTAAACTACAAATTTACAAATATTAGAAAAATTACAGGCAGCGGAAAGCGACAATACAAAAAGAAACACGCAATAATAGAATGACAACTCTGAAATACATACAAAAATATTCATAACAAAGCAATGTATGAAAGACTAAAAACTGAATAACCATTACAGAAATCACCCAACATTCATTTGCAACACAATCAGCACATCCGATTTAACATTGCAGTTTTACACAATATACGCAGATTATCAGTTGTTAGTTTCCATTTGTTCAACACACTTGGAAGGCGGTAACGTAGTGTTTCAAATCCTTAGTTTGTGCGAGGACAAGGTACGTGCCAAGTCTCCGTACATCGAGTAACGCGACTGGCAGGTTTTGGTTGCAAGGTGGCCAAGGTGCGTAAAAAGATACTTCCTCTACGTATTTCTGATTTAAAAGCCGACAGAAGCTGGTATTCGTAATAACAGGTAATTCTTAAAATTCAATATTTTGCAAATATGCAAGCAGTGTGTGCGTTATAGGATACACCTTCAATGCACCGCAAGGCATTTTTTTTTGTAACACGACCAGGTTCTTTAGAGATGCTTTAGAGCCTGTAGACCAGATCAGATGACAATATTGTAAATGTGAAGAAAAAAGAGCATTGTACACTAATATTTTTTGTTTCACAGGTAGTATGTTCTGGCATCGACGCAACGCACCTAAAACTTTACAAAGTTTGTGACTAATGTGTTCGGCATGGTAATTCCATGCCATGTGTTCGTGAACATGGACACCGAGAGTTTTAACTGTTTGACAAAGTTTAATTTCAGCGTTATTAAGTATTAGTTTGTGAGACTTTTCAAATGACCTGGCTTTCACACGGAACAGTACAGCCTTACTTTTAGAGCAATTAATGTGTAGAGAATTCGCCCCAGTCCAGGCATATATTTTATTTAGTATTTCATTAGCAGAAACAATGAGGTCATCAGCCGTTTCCCCAGAAAAAAAAAATATACTGGTATCGTCCGCGTAGAATACATATTCTACAGAGCTGTCAATACGTATAATATCGTTGATAAAAATATTAAATAACAGAGGTCCCAAAATGCTACCTTGAAGTACACCATTCTTAAGGTTCATAGATGATGGTAGGTCTCGATTGATTGATACACATTGTTTCCTATTAGATAAGTAGCTTCTTATTAAAGCTAAAACGGTACCGCGAACTCCAAAACGGTCAAGTTTTTCTAGCATGATATCAAGGTTTATTCTATCGAAAGCTTTTAAGAAATCTAGAAATATTCCTAGGGTAAGTTTTTTTGCTTCTATATTACTTAGAATCAATTCCTTTTGGTATAGTAAGGCACTTTCGGTTGAGAGGCCTGACTGAAAACCGAACTGTGAAACAGTCTTTATGTAACATCTATGATTCAGGTCTGCTATGCGTGAAATTATAGGTCAATGAGGTGAAATGACAGTGGCGTAGAGCAGTTCAAAGAGAAATGACGTCATTTTCATAGAAACCATTATCATCATTGCCATCCTCAATAGCGTCAGCTTTCGCAGCCGTTGCCGCCACTCTCAAAGCTGCCGAGCATCGTATCAATCCTGAAGCTGCAGTCTGACTGGATGCAAGCCGCCGAAAACCGTGAAATGAACCACCCATTTCGGCTTATAGCCACCAAGAGTAAAGAGGATATAATGAGGACATGAGGTGGCGGAAAGATAGTCTTCGGTGACGCGCTTCCTTATACCTCCCTGCTGTTCGTGATTACGCACGACATTGATTACAACAGCGATGATCCAGGCTGAAAATTAGAAAGCAAAAAAAAGAGTACTCGAGTTCTTAAAGAGTATACTTTAGACAGGGAGAAAGAAGAAATCTGTCATCCTATATACCCAAAGTATCTTTCTTAAATAAAACGCCAATAAAGCCAGTACAAAACTAAATTCCAGTGAAGAAAACGCCAGCGGAATCGGAGAAAGCTATGAAAGACAATTTATGTGCCGAGCCGTAACTTACACAGCCGTAGCACGGCAGAATGCGCGTTCGCCGAGGGATGTCATTCCCGCTGTGCAAGAGTGGGCCATTATTTCGAGAGGAGGGCCAGTGATTCCTCCGTCTTAATTACACCCAGCTGTGCTCACGAGCAAGCGTGTACAACGCGCGCATACGTACGACGCAGCTTATCGTAGGGGCAGGAACATGGCCGGCTACCGGGAGAAGTCGAGAGGGTGAAGGGGGAGAGAACGGTGTGCGTGTGTGTTGACTTCACTCTCCACGCTCTCACGGCTTCTGACATCGCGAGCGCACATTTCCATTTTACTGCCCCTCTCTTCGACGCTTTAGGTAGTCTGTCTTTCATAAAGGTGCGGCTCATTATTCGCGGTGAGAGGTGTTGCGTCTATATTAATGCGGCGCACGCGGGAGAGAGGAGGGGGGTACTTTAATTATCGTATAAGTAAAGTCATGCGACAAAATTTTCTTGGCCGTTTATAGTGGCGCAAGGTCGTATGCTGAGAATGCCTTTCTTTGCACGCTGTGATAGCGTTGGAGTGAACGATGAGGGAGAAGCGTGGTGGTGTGCATAGGGCGTTTAGGATATCCATCTACATCTACATCAACATTTTAGCGCTCTTTCATCAGAGAGGTATAGACAGGAAGAGGGAGAGGGAATTAGGCAGAGGCGGTATCCCTTTCCCCCGAAGCCTTCGACAGCACCCCCTCTTCCGCGTTCTTCCTCGGGTTCCTTCTCGGGCTGCCTAAGTTTAACAGATGACAAAATACATGAGTTTAATCCCTGACAGCACAAGTGACTGACTGACAGCACAAGTAGTCTGACTGATGTGTGAATTTCAGCTGTTTTGTGAACATTGACAACTTCACGATGACAACTACGGTGTAAGAGCATTAGCCAGATCCACATATAGGCACTAATTTATCCTTAAACCAACGCGTTCTCTAGAAAGATGTCTGTGACGTTGCACGCTTTCTCATGGGGACGAGGTTCCTCGTAGTTCAGTGCTTTCTCTTCAAGGAGCACTCGTAGCCGACACTATACTACTTTCGCTGGATTGGGATGTGACGACATCGCAGAGACGCGGCTGTGTTGCCTGCGACATGGCAGAAGACATTGCTTTAATCTCAGAGGCTGCGAGGTTTAAAGCAGCCGCCTAAGTGAGCGCTCGCAGCCGACACTGCTTCAACACGTGAGAAAGTTACAGGTATATCGAGACGTGGAGCACGTTCAGCAGATATTGAGACCTCTGCAAATGCTGTTGTAGTACCCTCAAGCTGCCGCGGTAAACGGCAAGCTCTCGCAAATGCAAGTGACTTCTGCGCAATCTTGCAAGATGGCGCAACTGTCAAGAAACTGCTAGGACACCCATAGCGAGTCCACCCGATACAAAGAGTAATTGGCCACGCATGTCATCACCATCGTTCAAAATACAAACATCCGTTCGTAGCATGAAGCCACAAGAAAATCTGTACAGGCTTGTCTGAAAGAAAGCTTCTTAGTTGCCCCAAACTTCATCCTGGACCGGAGATTGAAACCAGGACACGCACCTATCTGTGGTGGTTGCTCTACAAATTGAGCTAACAAGGAAGTTGACAATTGGTAGACGATGGTATAGCCATGGCAGAGAGACCGCCCGGGAAAGCTGTCGGTTCTGGATGTGAACCCCGTGCCAGGACGAATTTTGCGGCAAATAAAAAGCCTTCCTTCAGGGGAATCGGTATGTGTTTCCTTGTTGCTTCGTGCTGCAAATGAGTCTTTGTCAGTGTCCTTTTCTCAACCCTTCGGGAACCTAGGCTGCGGGATTCCTCAGTATTCATTAGCATGACGACGTGTCCATGTACTCTGGGTTAGTCGATGAATTCGCCGTCGCACTGCCAAATGCAAGGTCTGCTTTACTGAAACCTATCTATACAAACATTTCATAATAGTGTTAAAACGAGCAGGCTGGCTTCATAAAGCTCATGGGAATTGTGCCAGGGTAACTGTATGAAACAGAAGACAAACTAAAGACGTTCTTGTCCGTATTTGCCGAGTCTCTTGTTTTTTCAGTTGTCCAAGTTGCAGCCGCATGCAGGTGCATTTCAGCGACATTGAAGTCTGAACATACTACAGACAAGATGACTGAAAAAAAAATCAATTATCACAGTATCTCAATCATTTTTAGACACACTTCGTGTGTTCATCGGCAAGCTCAAATTACCGTACGTGTAGTTTATGCAAGATTTACTCCACAATTCAGGTCCAGTACTTACAACGCCACAGTACGTATCATGACACGTCTACTACAGCCCTTTACTAATGTGGCCAGGCACGTGTGAATTTCGACAGTGCAGAGTGACGCGCGAAATGTCTTGCCTCCTATACCCTGCTGCTGTCGTCGTCGTCGTCGTCGTCATCATCATCATCATCATCAGCAGCAGCAGCAGCAGCAGCAGCAGCAGCAGCAGCAGCCTGACTACGTCCACTGCAAGACAAAGGCCTCTCCCATGCTGCTGTCAAGTTAAAGGTAAATATTTTTCACGGCGGACATGGGAAGCAGCAGTGTTGCTTAACCTCACACGAATTTTTCATGTCCTCCTCACTTATTTCCTTATTTTTATTGATCTGTCAATTCCCTTCACCCTGAGTAGTGTAGTAAACTGCACTAGCATGAACTTCCTCACCTCTTCCCCCTCCTGGAGGAAGAGGTCTTATACCAATATATAAACGCACAACATACTCTTTCGCCGAATGAATACCGTGCGGTGCTCTTTTAAATAACCTTCTATGCCTCGTTATACCACGAAACTAATGATGAGCCCCCAGAAATTCCACCCACCACAACCACTCCCCCAAGTATTGAGTGGTGGTGGGAAGTCTTGTTGTGCCGAAGGACCAGCAGCAACGAAAGCCTGAGACCTCTATAATGAGGGTTCCTCCAAAGCCCTAGCGGGAATACTAACGTCCCCTTTCTCCTTTACGTTTCCTTATCTTCATCGAAGTTGTTTCCTCCTCGCTCTATTCAACACAGAAACGTATGATATGTTCTAAACATGCCGGCAATGCTTTTTACTACCGGAGTACGCTCTGCAGAACATGAAAAAAAAAAGGGGGGTTCATTGGCGGACCTTTCCTGGAATTGAGCCAGTGGCGTGAGCCCTTCTCGTTACTCACGGCAAAAAAAAAAAAAGAAAGAGTTGTTTTTGTTTCAATTCAATTTTCTCTCGTTATTTTTTTTACTGCAGCTTAGACCACGTCTGATGAACTTGAGCTAGCGTAAATTATCCGCTAGCTAACCGAAAATGTGTAATGCTAGCACGAAGTACACAGGCTGAGGAAGAAACCATTGCCATTTCGTTTTCTTTTTGTATGTGTGTTTCTATTTTAATAGAAGAGCAAGTGTGATTATTGGGGAGTTATTGCCACGTTGCTCTTGTTATTCTTCGGGAAGGTAAGGCCAGTCAAGCTGCCTTTAAGCAGCTTTTATCCCGCCATCCTCGCTGTTTGTGCATGTATATAGTCTACTTAGGTGGCCTTAAACTTCGAACTTAGCCCAGTGAACACAGATGGCCCGTTCACCGATGGTGGCGGTGGCGGTGGTGGTGAAACATTTAATAACCATTAAATGGTTACAGAGAGGTGATTGGGTTGGGGCCTTATTGGCCTCCTACCCTCACAGCACTAGGTGGAACCCCTATTCCGGGGCTCCATTGGCAAGCAACGCCGCCCGCGTCCGTTGAATCAGAGCCTCTTGGGCCTTCAGGTCTTCACAGCCGAGCAGGGCCGCCTCCCAGTCCTCTCTCGTGGGGTTGGGGTTGGGCGGGATAGATGGATTAGAATGGCACGCCCAGAGGATGTGGAAGGTGTCAGCCACCTCACCACAGAACTGGCACGTGCCATCAGAGGATGAATTGAAATGTTTTAGCACCGCCGGACACAGTACAGTATTGGTAAACAGTTTTAAAAGAAGCGGCTCGTCAGCGCGATGCAGTCCCTTACAAGGGTCTGGATAGCGCCGGTGCTCCTCCTTGTAGTAATTGGTAATATCTTTGAATGAAAGGGCCGAATTGTCTGATTGGTAGTAGGCGTCCAAAGACAGGGAGATAGCCCGGGAAGAGAGTGCGCGGGCGGCCTGATCGGCCTGTTCGTTAACCCTGAGTCCTTGGTGACCGGGTGCCCAAACCAGATTTCGCGGAGTTTGATTAACGTATCGGCAGCTAGGTTCCAGTATGCGCTGAGCAAGGGGCGATGCCCACCCTAGCTGATAGTTCCGACAGGCCCCTCGTGAATCGGTGATGATATGTTTAGAAGAGGGATAGGTGAGAGCCAGAGCGATGGCAATCTCCTCCGCGTGTGTTGCGCCCGCTCACCGGAGCAGTGCAACAATACCAATACATATGGGGGGTAACAATCGCGAACTTTGTACATATTCGCTGAGTCCGTGCACTGGGCACCTTGGAACTTCGATGACATTTACTGAAGGCGAAGCCCGACAAACCAGTTCAAAGCAAAGCAGAGACACGCCACTCGAAGAATTCACGGAAATGTGTGGACGATGGGCTATCTCTTTCCCTTCTTTTCTTTTAATTTGTTTTTGTTTTGCCACGAGGAACCTCAACTTCGCCCGCAAACGAACGCCCACCAAGCTACAAGTAGGAAGCTGGATGACGATAAGACAATCTCGCTACCCCAGACTCACTCGAGTGCTGGGGAACAAGTGGCCCGCTGGAATCACGCCGCCCGAGCAGAAATGGGTAACGGGACGCCGAGAGAAAGGAAGACGAACGATTAGACGCACATCGCCGTGCCATTCGCGAAAGACAAAGAAGAAGAAGACTTAACTTCTCTGGAGAAGACACCGCACGCGTCTCACCCACACACGCGCCCGTCTTATTTCGAGGAATTCTCGCAGCTAGGAAGACGCCCCCTCTTCGTACAAACGTTGTGGCCTGATTGAAAAGCAAGAGTCTTTTTTTTCTGCTGACGGGGTTCGGCAATCGCTTTCCAGCATCGACAGAGACTGGCGCGAGCCTAAATATAACGGGACTTCTCGCTTTTTTCGATCTCGTTCTGTTGGCTACCGTTATCAGCTGGACCGCATGCACTTTGGGCCAAGCCTTGGGCATGGTTTAGCGAGTACGGAATGAAAATGAACAGGCAAGGACCCAACAAACAAACGTCATAGAGCGAAAAAGTACGAAGAAGGAGGAGGAGGAGGAATATGTCTATATTCACTTTCTGGTAAGGCAGGTGCGTCGCCCTTATCTCCTTTTCCTATAGAGACACGAAATGTAGGGGAGGAGGGTTTTCGATTCGGTGGGGCGATAAGGGTTTATCATTGAGGGCAAACTGGAGGCGCGAGCCTGCGGCGCACGCGACGCGCGAGAGGGCGCGCGTGTTGCTTCCCGTGCCTGCCGTGCGTGCTGGCGCTGCGCCGTTTTCTCCCCGATAACGCTAATTCCACGTCGCCCGCTTTCGACGGGACGCGCGGGCCGATATCGCGTTCAGGGATCTGCAGATCCCCGGCCGAACGAAGGTGATGGGTTCCTTCTCTCTTTCCGCATCGTTGTAGACCACCGGGCGTAAGAATATGTTGTAGATCGAATCCAGCCTCCTCCTCTTTCATTCGTTCATCTTTGCGCGCATCTCGGACATTAAGTGAGGAAGGGGAAACAAAGATCTGCTTAGCGCCGGTGGGCAAAGCTACGTGCAACTGTCGCCGTTGTTCGTTTGTGGGGCTTAGCGCGCGCAGAATTCGGCAGGACACGAGATGGAAGTATAGCTGTAGGTAGGCGCCCGCCTAGCCAAAGGCGTAGACAAACATAGCGCAAAGGGATATACACACTGTCATGTTATAGTATAAAACAAACTGTGGGGATGACAATGAGGGCTTCCTTGAATGTCTTTTTTTATTCGCATTCTTCCCGTTGCCGGCTTAGACGAAGTTTCTTCAGCCCCATACCAATCTCTTCCGTTCTTTATTTCTCACTTTCCCGTGAGATGAGTCTTACGGAAGTATAGAAGTCTTCAAAGCAGCGAATTTCCTTAAATCTTTTTCAGCCCGAACTTGAGAATCACGGGAACACGAAAATTAGCACTGTTCAGGATTATCAACGTTCATGTCCCCGCTACAGCGAGTTGCCTTAATGTATTTTCAAAACGAGCTAACTCTCCCAAAACAAAGTTGTTGCTACACACCTATCCGTATACAAGGGCGTTTGGTACAGCCCGCAAAGATCGCTCCCATGTATTGACGCCGTAACGCTGTGCCATACGCACTCCGACACACAAAAGTAGAACGCTTGGAGTCAACGCCGGGCGCACTGAGTTCTGTTATCTCTGTTATCTCTGTTATCTCAGGGAAGCCCCTCATACCTATACGTGGTTAGAGAAATCCTTATCCGTTCCAGGGTCGTGTCATCGGTGCATAAATCTACGCCTGTTCTGCTGCAGCGAGGAAAGCTATGAATCGTGTCGTTGAAGAAGCGTGGATGGGTTGTTGTTTTTGTTGTTGTTTTTTATTTAATGGGTAACGCATCCAATGCTGGCGCGCTCGCGATCCGATCATGTATGTCGCCAATGCCCATACGTGCACGTTTGGCATCGTGGCGCGCGCCAATAAGAACACTCAATACAGACAGCTTTGTGGAGCTTATCTCGTTCAAGTGTAGACATATACGCACGTGCGCGCAGCGACGTTTATATCTCTTTCCCAGAGCATTACGCGAATGATTACGTAAGGCAGGCATACGCGAAATCTGATTGAGTGCGCCAACTCACCGGGGGTCTGCGATTTTTATCCGGCCGTATGACGCTTGATGGAGCAACGGGCTATCGCCTCTACGTGAGCTAGGTATAGAAAATTTATTCTGAATCTGTTCTGGGACTCTTTCTATAAGCAGATAGTTCGTCGATATGATAGATTGCGTAGCAACGTACAATTTAGATAAATGTGTCTTCATATCGAACTCACATATTTATATATATATTTCTGTGGGATTGGCTTGTGATTTCTTCATGGTACCCTTGAACGGCTGGACATTCTGAGCCACGCTTTCCAGGAAGAGGGAGGGGGCACTTGCGCGACGTCACAACGTCTATTGAATTGATTGATTTGTGCGGTTTAACGTCCCAAAACCACCATATGATTATGAGAGACGCCGTAGTGGAGGGCTCCGGAAATTTCGACCACCTGGGGTTCTTCAACGTGCACCCAAATATGAGCACACGCGCACAACGTCTATTGAAGTCGTGTAAACACGGATCAGCCGTAGTTCATTGGATAAACGTTATAGATTAGTACGTTTGCTTTCTTGTTGCTTCGTTATTAGTTAGATGCGAAAATATGAGAGTGCTGGCTCTGTTATATCAGGCCATAGAAAAGATAATTAATTTCACACAGAACTAATGAATGAGTTAACAGAAACGCGGTCCACCTCGCTCTGAAAAGACCTGGCTTCAGGACACTAATAAAGTTGTTTTTCGCATGAATGAATGAATGAATGAATGAATGAATGAATGAATGAATGAATGAATGAATGAATGAAGAGAGCGCTATGCAGTCTTACGATCGTTAGTGTTCCTACAAAAAACGAAACGCACGGTCGCCTATGTCGCTGATATAACATTCACCATTTATCTCTGCTAAATCTCACATACAAAATGAGAACGCTTTTTAACAGCGTAGCTGTTAAGGGAATCATTCCTTGTTCAACCCGCATTAAAGAGTTAACTCCGCACGAGTCGGTGCCTCAGAAATTTGGTGAGTCTCATTACCAACCACCGGTCACTAAAAAGGAAAGCAACCATTAAGCTAACAACCCAGAACATGTCACATGATTTTTTTTTTAGGCCGAATACACACAGAACTTGTTTTGTGCCTGTACCTCCTCCGACTTTCATTGCACACTATTTGATGATGCCGGAAAGACATCTCAGCAGACGAAAACTCTCATTTAATGGACGGCAAACCATGAAAGCCTCAAATGCAACCTAGTGAGCTTTCGAAGTTAATAACTTTCATTGCACACAATTTGACGATACTGGCAAGCCATCTCAGGAGACGAAAAATCTCATTCAAGGGACGAAAAACCACGAAGGCCTCAAATGCAACCTAGTGATCTTTCGAAGTTAATCAATAGGCATAAGGTAGCCGACATCAAAAGGTATAACACACAGAGAGCTGAGCAGGCTGTAAAAAGCGGCTATAGAAGTTACAAAGCGGCGAAGGCAGACTTGTTCATGGGTAAAAATCGAACGTATGCATTGAGGAACAAGAAAGGCAATGTCATAACCTATATGGATAGGATAGTCGTGATGGTGGAGGAGTTATACAGAGAGCTGTACAGAAGCCGAAACAAAAAACGGGATGATATCGTGAGAAACAGTAATAGTCCAGAGGAATTCAAAATCCTACCAGTAACTGCAAGGGAAGTAAGGAAAGCCCTAGAAAGAATGCAGAGAGGCAAAGCCGCTGGTAAGTATAAGGTAACAATGGACCTCCTGAAAGATTGAGTAGAAATTCTTTTCTCCCCTCTTCTTCTTACTTTACATCAATCGCCTCCCTTTGCACACTCCAGTGAAAATACGTTTTTTCGCAGATGACCGCGTCCTCTATCATGCTGTTAAATTGCCACTGGATCATGCCATCCTCAACAATTCATTTCCTGATTTTTGTAGCTGGTCCAAATCTTGGCAAATGAAAATTAACTTTTCCAAGACAGTCATAATTTCATTTGTCAGACGTTCATGCCCGTTGACTTTTAACTATGGTTTTAACAATGTTAGTCTGTGTAGGGTGTCCGAATATAGGTATCTTCGTATTCTCATTGCACATAATTTATTATGGTCTAAACATATTGATCTCACATGCAACAAATCCCTTATTTACATCATACACTCCGTCTTACTCCACAGTAAACCTAGCTGCTTACCTACAAATCTTTTATTCGCCCCATTCTTAAATATGGTAGCATGGTCTGGAACCCCCATAAGAAATGTGTCATCAAGAGACAAGAATTCGTCCAAAAAAAAAAGAGCTGTGCGCTCTATATGCAAGAGACATGACAGGCATTTTTCCCCGACGAATTTTCTTTCTCAGCTAGGTCTCACTACACTTGCGGAGCGTTGCCATGTTGAACGCCTAAAATTTTTGCACAACTTAATCAATTCTTCTCACCTAAGCTCGCACTCTAGAGTAATATCTCAAATTTTTTAGACCTTTGTCTACGAGGAGTGACCATGCCCTTAACATTGCTACTTTTTGTATTGTATTGCAGTCTAACGTATTTACGTGGTTTTAGTTACAGCAGTTGTTTGGATTTGGTGCTGGCGTCACGGCAACTCACTCAAGAAGTGCGATGGTTCACCGATATTGAGACTCATGGCAGTGACCATATTCCAACGTATTTGAAGGTAACAGGTTTCGCGAACTCCTCTTCTTCAGTTTACAGAAAAGTTAATTGGTCAATGTATAAGACGAAGGTGGATGAGGCATGCGAAGGTGTCACGTGCGGCGTGGAGGAGGTAATCGGAAATGTCACGTGGAAGTGGTTATAAGAGCACCATAACGCACACATCAAAGCGCACAGAGTTTGATGTGAAACTTGAGTGATTATATACGATTCGGAGGCAGGCTGAGAGGAGGTACAGGCGCACTAATTCAATTCATGACATCAGAGATGCTCGACGTTTACAAAAAAAAATCCAACGTCGAATGGACAAGCTGGACTGGATGACTGACCCTTTACTCTGGAGAAAACCTTGGGAGCATGGCCTTCACGTACTTTAGCCCAGAAAACCACACGAGCACTTCTACAATTCTTGAGGGCAACGTCACTGTGCGACTGCCTGTGAAACCTGAGCTGTGTGTGCGGTGTGCGTGTTATGTGCAATGGGTATCTCCTCCTCCTCTCTCTCTCTTTTTCTCTCTCATTCCTTTCTCCCCCGTGTAGGGTAGCAAACTGGACTTAGTCTAACCTTCCTATATATACCTTTCTGATATTTTTTCTTCTCTCTTTTCACGCACACTGACATGTTCAAATACAGCTTCTTCCCTTCAACTATAGAAGCCTGGAATATGCTACCCTGAAGTGTTCGTTCGCTATCAATTGAATAATTTTGGGAAACCTGCTCATGAATGTTGATTTGTTCCTGTTATTTTTTGTTTTTTCCCACTCCTGTAATAGCCTCATTGAGGCTGCCATATGTAAAAATAAAAAAATAAATAAATAAATAAACAATTGTATTGAAAAATTTGCCACCTTATACTTGGAGTGTCTCTTGACGGGAAGGGTACCAGAATCTCTGGAGCATGTCAACGTCATTTTAATTCATAAGGAATTTGGAGGCGTCAACGACTTGAAAAACTACAAGCCGATCAGCTTATTGTCTGTTCTCTATACAAACTATGTACGAAGATAATACCTAATAGAATTGAGGCGACGTTAAAGTTCAAGCAACCAAAAGACCAAGCAGCAGGATTTCATACAAGCTACTTACAATAGACCATATTCATTGTGGTCATTGTGTTGCACGTGGCAGCTGTGCGTTCGAAGAAATTGGCCGTTCATAATGATGATGTTTTCATGCGCACACTTAAGGTGCACCTGGAGCTTAAAGCGATATTGAACAGAAGTTTTATTCACCAGACTTTCATCCAAACTGAAAGATTGGGAAAGATTTTCAGAGGATAACTGCACAATTCGTGGAATTCGATGTACACAAGCTGAAGAACAGAATGAGATAAGAAGTGAGCTCTCCCACGAATGCTATAATGTAGTCATTATTGAGATCAGCGTTCCTCACTTTATATTTCTTTATGCATGCTACAGCCCCATTAAAGTTAGTATCATGCTTAGAAAGAACGTAGTATATAGTTATTCTTTGGGCCTATCATTTTTCTGAGCTCTGTAATTCAATGTTTAAACAAGGTCATCAAAACCTCTACTCATTACCTCTATATACTGGTCTATTCGGCTGCAAACGTAGTAACAGAGTTGAATAGAATGGCTACCTTGGCTATACTTTTAGGCTGGATTCTGGCTCCTTTTTCGAATCCACCTCACCGCAACCCTGTAGGTCTATTCGATGCTCATCACTGTATTAAACGGTTGCTAGTTAGCATTGATGTCCTCTGTGTGTCTTTTTTTACCATGCCCAGTTCTTTCTAGTATAGTTTTAAATAAAATAAGCTGATCATGTTCAAACATGTATAGGTCATTGTCAGGTTCAAGGCTAGAAACATCTCACATTCTAATTGTAGGGGATAGGGCTAACGGCCCCGCCGCAGTGGTCTAGTGGCTAAGGTACTCGGCTGCTGACCCGCAGGTCGCGGGTTCATATCCCGGCTGCGGCGGCTGCATTTCCAATGGAGGCGGAAATGTTGTAGGCCCGTGTGCTCAGATTTGGGTGCACGTTAAAGAATCCCAGGTGGTCGAAATTTCCGGAGACTTCCACTATACGGCGTCTCTCATAATCATATGGTGGTTTTGGGACGTTAAACCCTACATATCAATCGGGATAGGGCTAACGAAAACATAGATAGCCTACAGACTGTTTGAACCCATTTCGCAACCATCTATAAAGTGTAAACTATATATTTTGTAAAAGTGAGGGTGGGCGTATTTACTTGGGCGCTTCCGTCACGCGCTTATGCTTCTTGGCAAACGTCGACACTTAAACACGCGACTGCTGGCTGAGCACCGAAGCCTCGGCTGAATCACCGCGAAGGTATTACCGATCAAGCTCTCGAGTCGGACTTCCAGTATTTAAAAATGGACACAGCTTCCTCTCTGATCTCACAGATGAGCGTAGGTAGCCCTGCAGGGCAAGCCTTCCTCCGCTACACCGTCATTAAAATTCCAGCCTCGGAGCTTTCGTTTACTACCCGAGTAGTCGCTGAGAAAAGTGCCGACTGCATTCAATCCGTCCTGCGTTGACCTTCGATACTTGATACAATCTGTCCCGCACGTGTCACACTGCGCATGCAGTGGCGGGTTTATATAGACGGTCGGGAGGTCGCGACTTTTTACACTCGCAAGGCGAGAGGACCGTCAAGCTTTTCGAGGTAAACAACACCGTTCGACGACTGCATAGGCACGAATTTCTATTTGTTAGAGAATAGAAAGGAGAAAGAACGAGGAAAGAAAGACTCACTTCACCATTAGGTCGCCGTTTTTTTTTTTTTGACAAATCTTGCAGTACAAATACGGCTTCAACAGTTTGTATAGAAATGGACTTATTGAAAATGCTCACGTTAACCGAGCACTGCACCGGCGTTGCTTTGCGAATACAAACATGGATATACGTTTAGGTATGTGGACATTCCTTGGAGTGACGTTCACATTCAGAGGTAACTGTCCTGTCTCAACAGTCTATCTATCCGTCTCTCACTTTCTCTTCCTCCAAACAGCAGACGCCATGAATATAAAGCTAAACACCGATGACGCAGATGTCAAAGCCCACTTACTGAACATTCTGGTGAATCGTAAGAATCGAAACGTGATGTATGTGTAAACGTATACACCAAGTTGTTGACCCCCTTCTGTACGTGTTTCACTTAGTAATGCCTGCTTTCTTTTTTTTTTCTCCCGTTTCAGAAGCCGAAAAGTAACAGTTGGAAATGGAGGTAGAAGCAATTTTAGTGCGCAGATGCCAGACGCTGCCGTCAATGGCAAGGGTTTCAATGTGCTACGCGGTCCACAACGGTGCTGCTCGGTTGCCAATCCGAAGGTCCTGGATTCGATTCCGACCACAGTGGTTGCATTTTAATGGAGGCGACACACTAGAAGCCCGTGCACTGTGCGATTTTAGTGCACGTTAAAAAAAAAACACACCAGGTGGACGAAATTTCCGGTACCCTTCGCTTTAGCGTATCGAATAATCATGTCGTCGTTGTATATATATAGAGCGTGAAACCTCAAAAATAATTGCTATTTTTATTAGTTAATAGAGGATGAAGCTTGAGAGCAGAGGTTCGAATTTGTGCTCTCCTTGGGGTACGATGAAAGAGCTGTAAATTATTAGGGTACGTTTTTCTCTTTTGATACTTCGGAATTCGAGAAACTGACTCAGTACAGCTTGCAGCTTCCGGAACACTTTGCATATTGCCGACAATTTCAGCAATGGCTCAGCACCTGTACAAGAGTTGATCTTGTATTCAAATTTAATTGAAATGGGGAGAAAGCTAAATAAATCTGAAGCACACTAATTATTTATGAACTGGCGAGTAACCACCGCGCTGAGATTCATCGCGCCGGAGACATTCAACGCCTCTATAATGGTACTACGCCTGATGATACGGTTAACAATTCACCCACCAGTAGCATAGAAACGATCGAATTAGAGTCACGAGGCTGGTATATAAGGCGTATCTATAAGTGCTTCTCCGTATGACAAAAAGTACACGAGATCATGGCTCACGATATTCCCACCGAAACATATTAACATGTCGACGATGTCTGCACATTTCATACCAAGTCAACGCGAGTATTATTTGCATGTGTGTCTGGATGGCCAAACATCCAGGCTTTTTACTTGTGAAAAACTCTATGCGTATTCGCTCACGTTCGGTCGGTGATTTCGCGATCGAGAGACGCAGGTTGGTTATAATAGCTGGCGTTCATCAGCAACTGCATCGGAGGACGGACACCGCATACCTCGATTACAGTTTAACCGAGGTGTAAGCAAGAGATCAAAAAGATATACCATTTTGCGCCTCATTCGTTTTGCAAAATGAGGAATAGCAAACGAGGTGAAATTTTATCACCTTCCAAGCCTTTACTGTGCGTCTCTCTCTTCGGCGAAGTTGCGAACCAAGTTCCGTGTGACGGACTACAAGAAAAAGAAGCTTGGTTTCAACATTTCCGTTTAGAAGTCAAATACTCAAATGTGGCAGTCGTTTGGAGCCTTATCGTAATTCCAACAGTCTGGGACGCCTCATTCGACGTAGTTTTGACGAGCAATTTTTTGTTCTGTTTTTAGACAACGATTTTTGAATGATTACCCCGAAGATATTGTCCTGGTTCGTCACCGGGCTAGCTAAGTACTCTTTTCAAGGCGCGTGCACGTGCGTGTTCTCATTTTTTTTTTTTTTTGCTCTTTAGCCTCCCTTTACTCCATCCCCGGTGCAGAGTACCAAACCGAGCATTTGTTTTTCGGTGAAAGACCCTTCCTTTCCACATTATGTTTCTTTCGCTTTCTCCCTTTGAAACGTTTTTGAACATCAAGTGATGAACATGACCTATAAGGAACTCTTGCTTACCGTAATCTTGATGGAAGCCGACAGATGGGAACAACGTAGTGGGATAATCATAAGAAGGACAGGTGAAGTGCCTCAGACAGGCTGGCCGACGTTTCGATAGGAGAACCTATCTTTTTCAAAGGAGGACCTATCTTTGAAAGAGATAGGTCCTCCTATCGAAACGTCGCCAGCCAGTATGAGGCCCTTCACCTGTTCATCTTATGATTATCCCACTACCTTGCTTACCGTGTAACTCACACAGTCCCCAAGCTTCCATTCCGCTCTTTCGTGCGTGTCATCGCAAGCCGCTCAAACGCATTTTCGTAATCTCGATCAGAAGTCTTCCAAGAATATCAGGGCCACCAGCAAGGTCTTTCGGCTAAGACCTTCTTGGGAACGCGAGTAAACAACTGCCGGTTAACTCCACAGCACACGTCGCACTGACTTGCCCAACAGACCGAAACCGCGCAGAGGCGAGCAGCTCAGCTGTATACGCGGTGACACAATGGCGGCCTTCTGGGTTAGTGCACGTGCTGTGCCTAGCAGTTATTAATGCCCCAGCAACGTGACGTAAATCCTTGATTCTTACATGCAAACCTCGCAAGCGCTTTAGAGGCATCGTCCTTGGTAGATACTCTATGGGTCTGTATAAGCTACCGCGAGCTCCTCCCGTTCTTCTACGAAGGAAGCGACGGTAAGAATATTGAAGTCAAAATGAAGACAAGAAGAATGGCATTAGAAAAGAGAGGGGGGGGGGGCGAGGATGGTGGTACCGATTCGTCCTTTCTCGGAGTCTCGACTTAATGGATGGAAACAAAGGGAGAAAGAGAGAAAGGAAGAAAAAGAACGCTGTGGAAACCAGCTCTCGCGTTTCCCGGCTGCGGAGTTGCATACGCGCACGCCTGTGCGAGGCTTGCAACGGGATCCCGTCCTCAAGGAACGGGCGCCGCGAAGTTGAGGCTATCTCTCGGCTCCGGACGATAAGAACGAGAGCACCAGGTAGTAGCACGAAGAGAGGCGCAGTTTGAAAATAATAAATTAAGCGAGAAGAGGAAGGCCGCGCTTTGGGTGCGTGCTGCATACGGCGCCTGCAGTTCGGGTTGTGTATGCGCACGGACGTGTTTCGCACGGCTCGGCGGTGTCTTGGTCCGCGGTCGCGGGGACCCAACAACAACGGGGTCCTTGAGCGGGTCCCTGACGGCAGCGCGGATGGTGGTACGGAGGGGTCCTTGCGGGCGCTGCTAGCGGCGACACTATCGGCGTTCGCCATCAGATTGAACCTCCGTGATAGCGGGCACCCCCCCCCCCCCCCCCCCTAAGCACTCGCCCTCTCGCACGTCGGCAGCGGCTTCTCGCACTGACGTCCTCTGTTGGGGGCTGCTCCTACTAGCGCACGCGAACAGGCCTGGCAAAATAAATACACAAAAAAAAAACAAAAAAAAGGGAGAGCTACTGCTCTCGCGTCACTGTCGTGTTCCACCTTCCTTTCTCCAGTACCAGCAGAATGCTTCAAAAAATTTTTTCCTGTTTTCTTTTTTTTTTTGTGGTCGTTTCTCTGGGCGGTAGCTTTCGGCGTTTGATCCCCTGGCATGGCTGTTGCATGTAGATGCCGGGGTTGCAGTAGACGCGAGCCTCAGGTCTCTTTCCCTCTTTCAGTGTTTTTTTCGTTTTTTTTTTCAATTTGAGTGGCCGAAGTATACGCGCGTCCTTCTAACGACACCCGAGGGCCTAGCCGTCCTCGCTCCTGTAGCGGCTTTTTTGATATTTCGCCGCCAGAGTGCGCAGGCGGACATCTCGGTTCACAGATCTACGTCACGTCCACAATAACCGAGAGTGAGAAAGAAAAAAAACGCAAATAGAGAAAAAGTTGCGGGTGACCGGAGGCCGAATGTGCGTGTACGGAGAAAGCAGCGCATATCTTGCGGTATTTTTGGACATCGCAGTTTTCGAAAGGGCATTCTATTTTCTGTCGCCTTAGCAATAACAGGGGCGTTGGATGCTTATCGTGGGTGCTGATAACATTCCATCTTACGGCATACGATTCGAATGAACGCTTCAAGAGCGCTCTAGAGGTCGCGTTGTGGACAAACAACAATTACGCGGGTAAATTACCATATACGATTGCAAGTTTTACAGGCTTTGCGAAACACAAGTAGACTCGTCGGTCCGCGACCTTCTCACGTTTTGTAAGAGCGGTCTCAGAACAACCGTGTCGAATGCGACTTTAGCGTTCGGTGTACAGTGAGTTGTGCGGGTATCAGAGCGCCCCGCAGCTTCGTAATTTAGCTCAGTGTACATTGATTGATTGATTGATTGATTGATTGATTGATTTGTGGGGTTTAACGTCCCAAAACCACTATTTGATTATCAGAGACGCTGTAGTGGAGGGCTCCGGAAATTTCGACCACCTGCGGGTTCTTTAACGTGCACCCAAATCTGAGTACACGGGCCTACAAAATTTTCGCCTCCATCGGAAATGCTGCCGCCACAGCCGGGATTTGATCCCGCGACCTGCGGGTCAGCAGCCGAGTACCTTAGCCACTAGACCACCGGGGCGGGGCAAGCTAGCTCAGCGTACAGTGTCTATAATAGGGGTGGTTTGTGTCCCTAGTGCTTTATTGGGTGAAGGTAGATGGTGTAAAGAGATTTATATAATCGGTAGACCTCACCCGGTAGCTATTTAGTTAATCGATATCGAAGGACACTCAAAGGTGTACAAGATCTCGGAGTCTTCTAGAATGGCATAAATATAATGCAAACTAAGACGAAGAACTAGTCTTTTATCCATCATTGTCACACGCTGTGCACTCTCGATCGCGATTGAGCGTGGTCTGTAATAAATTTCGTGTTCGCGATCGACTTATTGCGTGAACTGCAGCCAAACACCACACGGAGAAAATCGATCTCCATAGAGTGGCTCGATCGCGATCGAAAGTGTCACACCGTTATAAATTAGAACGTGTTGCGAACACACCATGTGAAGTATATGAAAAAACGTTGCGTTTGAGTTCGGTTAACTTCAAATATTTCGCATGTGCCATCTTGCATGTTCTGCTAGATCTATGTTACACAAGCTTCTATTTCCTCCGTCTACGTCTTTTATGAAAGTTTTTTTTTTACCTGGCGTGAAACGTGCATATAAAAGGGGGTAAACCTCCACGATACGTAAAACGAGTTTAAAAAGGGCTTCAGCGATTGTTTCCTGCATGAATAATTAATCATTTTGCCGCAAAAGGAATGGGAAAGTAGGTTATAGCAATTACTTTATGATGTAAGGTTAGCATTAGTTTCCTCCTCAGTATCATTTAAGGCATAAATGATCCTAGAACCATATGATTTGATAGCCACGAGGCTGGCACTATATCTTGGCGATAAAGAGAATGCACTTTCTATAGGCAATAGGAAACATTTCAGGGCTGCACATTACTGCCACGTTTCCTCGTGGTCATCGCTTGCAAAAATTATAATCGAAAGATTAATGGGTTGTTTTTCTTCTTTTTTCACGTTCACTTCAGGGATATTTTTGTTTAGGTTTATTTAAATGTGACTCTTTGTTTCCAAAAGCTTGTTTCCTCACCCATGCTGTGTGCACTATAGTCCTTATATTTCCCTCTACACTGGGCAAGACATACAACGTGCTAACGTGAATGCGTTTAATGTGTAGGGAGTCTGACATACCAAACTCTTGTAGACATTCATTAGAACCACTTATTACTTGATCTTTCCCGACTATATGCACACAATTTTGTACACCACTTGTTTTCGCTAGCTTGTATCGACTAGCGCATAAGAAAGAGCAATATACGTAGAGACTTGAATGAAAGTAGCCTCCTTCGTAATAAATGCGTCTTCATTTATTTCACTTTGCCGTGCACTGATGCATATGATCGCACTGCTGAAGGCACTACCATGTTACACGAGTCCTTTGACGTACGGCTTTCAGTGAAACATGTCAAAAGTTTAATGTTTTCTTTGGTCGAAATCACCATGAACGAAAACCAATTCACACTACATTTCTATTGCCCGAGATTTCATTCCATAGACTCAAATACTGAGCACGAATTACTGAATAATAAATAAACACTTAAATACAATTTGGTTAGATAAGATTACTATAACACGCATTATCAACGCGTTGTCATTATTATTCTTGCAATAGAACAAAGAATTCTTCGAAACAAAGTTGTATAAAATCGACGCACTTACAAACAGTTATTCATGGGTGGCGTGCGTCTGAAAAAAGGTCAAGTGTATGCAAACTCGGCTTCGACACGGAGCTCTTGAACAATGGGCTAATTATTTTAATCACTTATCCAAGTATCGCAATATAGCGGTACAAGAAGATATTCTAAAAATTTTTTCCTCCTTCTCAAATGAATAGCACTGTTCAGTAAGAAATTTTCGAGCTATTTTTTCGGCCATCCTGATGCAAGATCGTCAGCGCTCGAAAGTTTGTTTTCTCTTTGTGTTTTTTAGCGTTGCAGGTATAGCATTACTATAAGAGCAGGCGCTATAGCGCTTAGGTTAATCAAGAGCCCGCAGCACTCTGTAAGCAGGACGCAACGACCCACCCACGAGCAAAATTAACACCCAGCGCTATACCATTCACCTCATATATAGTGTAGCCCGTGTTCCTTCGGGACTCCAAGAGAGTGGGGCGATCACTGTGGACTGGAGAGAATTAGTGTAATTTAGTCCCGTTACTCATCGCCTCGCCGGCAGGCAGGCACCAGTGCATTATAACACTGCCACACGTTTCGAGAATACGCCCCCCCTCCAAAAAAAAAGAACACTGCACGCACTCGCTAAAGCACTCGAGCCTAGAACAATTGTAGGCGCTTCAGGGTATAACAGCGCTTAGTAACAGGCGTCGTTCGTTTCATTTATGTTTTTCTAAGAGCTCACAATACAAAACACCAATAACAAACAGAAACAACTGCCAAAACCAACGACGGGCCTTGCCCCGGGCGAGAACCGTCTTCGCAGAAGCGGACCTCGATAATGATGTCCGTCTCTCGTGCTTCTGCTGACGATCCCTCAAGGCAGGAGAAATAGCGTGTGGATGCAAGCTCTGCACACTCGGCTGAGTAACACAGTGTAACGTGACACACCGGCGGTGATGGTGCCAGCACCGAGCGAAACGCTTTTGTGGTGCGCGCACGTTTTTGTTCGATTGCTTCTTCTGCAAACAATCGTCGCGTGTTCCTAATTACGCAAGCTAAGCCTACATAGTGTGTGTATGTAAAACGCGGAGCCTGAAGGCGCACGTGCATTCCGCCCTGCGGAAACACACCATGCACGCGCGCGCGACCCGCGAAACGCTTCGCGAAGGAGCGTGTTGGCAGCGCCCCCTCCCCCCCTCTCCATCCATGACATCGACATCACGACGGGCGTGCGTTTGTGTCTTTGTGTTTGCATTGTATATCGTAAAAAAAAAAAAACGCGCCCGTTTCGCACACTCGCCGACGCCCCTCGAAGACGGTCATCAACGCAACACCCGGTAGCAGGTCGAGCAGCGAGCAAAGGAGAAGGCGAGACGCGTCCTCCGACGGAGCAATTTAAACGGCTCCAACGAAGGAGCGATTCTAATTGCACCTCGCGGAGCACACCGCGGCGTAAAAAGCACCTCCAACCCCCCCCCCCCCCCCTTCTCTCTCTATAAAGCGGCTCCGCTTCCTCAATATGCATGCATACGCGCGTGCGTATAGCTGCTGCACACGCGCGAAGGTGCTGGTATAATGTATGCGTGGATGTAGAGTACTCTTCTTTCTTTCTTTCTTTCTTTCTTTCTTTCTTTCTTTCTTTCTTTCTTTCTTTCTTTCTTTCTTTCTTTCTTTCTTTCTTTCTTTCTTTTCTTCTTTCTTTCTTTCTTTCTTTCTGCTTTTTTTTTCTTTTTTCTTTCTTTCTTGCTTTCTTTTCTTTTTCCTTTATTTCCTTCTTCCTTTCTTTCCTTCTTCCTTTCTTTCCTTCTTCCTTTCTTTCCTTCTTCCTTTCTTTCTTTCTTTCTTTCTTTCTTACTTTCTATTAGCTGGACAAACGGAAAGCGAAGCAAAGGAAGAGCAGAAATCAAAATAGCAAGAGTGCATTTTCGCAGAGAAGTCCCCGAAGTCGGCGCTGTCCTGCACACGTCCCCGGCGGAGGGGAAGGCAGAAGTTTCAGTACAGCAGCTCGATCTGCTGCCGACGGCCGCTCGTTGTTGTTGTCCTTGTTTTTTTTTTTTTTTGTCATAGCTTATAATTTGCGAGGCACTGCGTGTTTGTGTGTTCGACTCTGCAACCAACGCTCCGCGGCACCTGCCGAGTAATTGGGTCAGAACGGCTGCGGCAACGACTATGTTCGTTTGTTCGTTCACTCGCCTGCTACTGCGCTGAGGATGTCGAACGCGAGGCTGCTTGGCGCTTAAGGGAGTGGCTCGGCGCGATTTAATCGAGGAAATGAAAAAAAAAAAGAAAAGGAAGAAAGGGCGCTCTGTAAATGCCGAGAGAGGTATATGTCTTGCGTCTCGTTATAACGACGCTTGAGATTCGTGTGTACGTTATAAGGCAGTGACACTAATCGTGTGGTAGGATGAGTGATGAGGTGGACATTTAGAGGCAAGTGTGATCATGCGGAGAAAAAGTGGGCTTTCAAGTACGTGTGAACAAGCGGGCAGAAAGTATATAAGCGCGTGTGGTGTCACAGGCCTGAAAAACGGTCACACGAAAGCGTACAAAGTGATATAGGTGGGTATTGGACTTTCACAATCCCAGTTTTAGCCCTTCGACTCACTCGCCAGCTTATTTTTTGCCCTCGATTTCCCAATGAGGAAAGGACTTCTGAGTTGTTTTATCTTCTTTTGGATGCACAAAGATTGTGACTCGTGTTTATGATAAACAACGATCACGAATGGTGACATATACGTAACGAGATACTTTATCGAAGATGATATCACTCAGTGACGTCATAAATCCCATTTACAAAGGGGAAGCAAAAAACGTTTATGCAAATGAACATGCACTTTACCACTCATTTCTATACTGTCTATACGATGAGGTGCGGGTTCGAATCCCGGCTGCGGCGGCTGCATTTCCGATGGAGGCGGAAATGTTGTAGGCCCGTGTGCTCAGATTTGGGTGCACGTTAAAGAACACCAGGTGGTCTAAATTTCCGGAGCCCTCCACTACGGCGTCTCTCATAATCATATAGTGGTTTTGGGAAGTTAAATTCCACACATCAGTCAATCTATACGATGAAATAGTTCTCATGAAGTCATCGTGGCCACTATCTTCGGACATGTTGCACATATGTATTGCAATAAAGAAACGTAACAGGACGCCAGGTGGGCCATGCCCTGAGTGACGAATCAGTAACAGTGATAATCTGATGGGAAATGGTCACCGTCCCGCTAGAATTTTACGAAAGCGTGGTGACATGCCCTTTTGAAATTATCGTAAAATGGTGGCCCTGATATCACGCGATAGCGTTAAGAGCTCGCTTCGCGAAAATTCCTGCTTCGGAGTCAGCGTCGGCGCCGTTGGTTGTGAGCGAAAAAGAATCATCTTCGCGTGACGAAAAAATCGAGAAAGATGCAAATTGAAAAATCCTGCGTGCCATGGGGATCGAACCCGGATCGATTGGGCTTGAGTTTGGGTTTGCGTGGCAAGTGGGAGTTCTGCCACCCAGCCATGCCTCTGCTTGGAAATACAGTCAAAAAAAAAAAAAAACGTCCCCTGCTCGGAAATTAAGTGACACTTAATTTTATTCTTTACAAACACACGCATCCTGTATATGCATGCTTCACATGATTGCTATCTATCTATCTATCTATCTATCTATCTATCTATCTATCTATCTATCTATCTATCTATCTATCTATCTATCTATCTATCTATCTATCTATCTATCTATCTATCTATCTATCTATCTATCTATCTATCTATCTATCTATCTATCTATCTATCTAATCTATCTATCTAGCTATCTATCTACTAAGCTACTTGCAGCCACGTTTATACTAAATTGTCCAGATTTCATCCTATAGTAACATTTTATGAAGGAAACTTAAAGCTGCGCGAGGCGCCGCTTCAAGTACAACCTGCACGTCGGCGGCCACTATACTCGCGTGCGCTGTCCGATTCATAAGAATCGAGGCGTGGAAACACAGAGACGGCTGCTTGCAGGTCATTCATTCTCTACAGTCAGCGACACGGCCACGCAGCGTGGAGTGTCACCACGTACGTAATGCGCTACGTACATATATACATGTATACACGAGCGTACAGTACACACTAATTACACGGTCGCCGGCGGTCGCGGCATATATGCATGTCCAAAGCAAATCGAACGTCGTCGACTCGGAGCGCACGCGCGTAATTTCTATGGAAATTGAAACGCCGACGCGGTTGTGCTGAGCTTCCCACGCCGTAAGTGAAAGATCCGTCTTCATCTCAGTCAAGACAGGGCTCCTTTAAAAGGTCTAGCGTTGACCGGAAACAAGGCTAGCCGAACGCGCGCGCTCTGCAGTCGTGGACATTGGACCGTGGGAGAAACGGAGGCAGCAGTGCCGTTGTTTTCAACGTTGGTAGCTTGACGACGGGGTAATGGAACACCGCTGCTGTACGCACTGGATTTGAGCGTTCGTGTGTAGTGAGAATCGAGTTACCCGTGTGTGCTAGCGGCCGCTGGATTTGAATACAATGTGTGCAAATACGCGGAAGTGTTTTAGAAAGTGGAGGAGTGATGCGGACAGGGTGTCTCCAGAAAAGCGGGCGCTTTAGAAAGTGGAGCAGTGCTCGTGATACGGACTGGCTGTCTCCAGAAAAGTGCACAGACGTTTGCCGCATCACTGAACGTCGGAACTGAAGAAATCGTTTTAAGGTGGTGAAACCTTGCAGATTGGGATGAGAGACGAGCGACCCTTGCGGAGTGAACGACGAAACAGCTTAATACGTACGGATAGGTTGGCAACTTTCGTATTGGCGTTTGCATAAGTATCGCCTCGGTGTCTACGACCCGTATTCACATATGCTCCTCGACTCAAACTCGACCTCAAAAGATCCTTGATACTTTCTGTGTTGCAGGAATCACAATGCGAAACAGTCCTAAAGGATTCCTTAAGGTGGAGCTTGAGTCGAGGAGCGTTTGTGAATACGAGCTTATTAATTGTTTCACAAGCTATGTGTAGGAAAAGAAGACGAAAACAAAAAAGTAAAAAAAAACAAGGCTACGCAAGGGCGTCTACCAGATGCACGTCCGGTTTGCTAAACATGCACTGAGTGAAGGGGTGTTGGCGACAAATAAAAGAAAATATGCACTCATTCAGAGCCTCCACTCGCCGTCACATGTTATTTATTTTATTTTGAAAAAAAAAAGCAGGGTGGGTGATAATGAATTCTTGAGGTGAAGGCTATAAAGGTCTTGTTGTTTACGTCTCACATTGGCCTCACCATTTGAAAAAAAGGTGAAATGTTGAAATGGAGTTGTTAAAACGGTGATATATATGAATGTATATTGGCATTTACAATGTGGTTTTCTTATATACTATACGGTGAACATGAAATAAGAGGCCATAGGCGTTTATAGGTTCTCACGTTCACCCAGTTTTTTGTACAGCTTCATTTCTTCAAGTTTATTACTGTTGTTTTGGCTAACCCTTCTTAGACAGTTAAACGGCCATCGAAATTTCAGAAAGCGTACTTAATCTGATTGCAGCTCTCAAGTATTCAGACTCTCGAGCGAGTGGCCTGTAAATTACGGCTGTCCATTTCCATGGAAGCGGGATCCCCTACGCATAAATTTGCGGTATTTCCTGTCTTCATGGCACGCTGTCGTTACACAACTGAGCAGCATGCCCCCAAATTTTCTCTGCAATTGTCACGTTTACCCTCCTTTCGTCTTCACTACTACCTCTTCGTCTTCTTCTTCTTCTCATACGCCCACTGTAATTACTTCTTTAATGTCGTCCTGAGGCATCGTGCGAGGCTGACTCGGTTCTCCGCAATCGTCTCGCAAATGAGCACGCAAGAAACAACGTAATTGCGAATATAACGGACACAACTGGTTCGTCGCCCGTGTGTAACTGCCTTGGCCGATTTCGCGGTCGTTTGTGTTTTGACAATTTTGGGGGGATTTCAAGAAGAGCAGCAGGAGGGCTTTGGTAATTCGTATATTTCATTATCCAGTGGTACCGAGAAGCGAGCGTCGTGGATGCAGGACATATGAGCGGAAATAACAGGAGTGAAACCGGGCTGCGAATTGCGTTTCAACCGTGACAAATAAGACACATAGAGTGATAGAAGAGGCAAAGAGTTCCGAAATGTCTATATATATATATAGATACAGTTTGCCCTCAAGCTTGCGGGGAACCGAACCAAAATCCGGTTTTCGGGCCGTCCAGTGTTTCTTCTCCCCCCCCTCCCCCCCCCCCCCATCTTCTCAACCGCCTTCCTTGTCTCCCGTTTACGAGGTCTGGTATATAAATATAAGCGGCCCAAGAAGAGAGTTTGGCTTCGGGTTTCTCGTTTTTTATCGCGTTGCTCTTTTCTTTGATGCCTCGTCGCGTCCGATCCTCCGTGATGGCGGTCCTACAGAGCTCGTGTGCTGCCTCTATAGCCCGCGGTTCGCCTGATTTTGCCGCGTGACTGCCTTTGCTGAGGTAAAAAAAAAAAAATGTTTCACTCTGTGTATTCGACGCACCCTCGTGATAGACCAGTCGCGCTAGAATTCGATGGAGAGCGTTGTGTATACGCGATCATGTAGAGAGAAATCGCGAGCACGAACGTCCTGATCGCACACCACACGCACATACGACAAACACGCGATGTGAAAAGAAAGAAAGAAAGAAAGAAAGAAAGAAAGAAAGAAAGAAAGAAAGAAAGAAAGAAAGAAAGGAAGAAAGAAAGAAAGAAAGAAAGAAAGAAAGAAAGAAAGAAAGAAAGAAAGAAAGAAAGACAACAAACGGACGATAGATAACTGACGAACGAGTATAGGTTGCGTTGCTTCCTCCTTTGTGGGAATAGTGCCACCGAGCGTTCCAACTTCATCGCGCCCTAGCTGGCTGTGAGATTTTGCTCGCGTCTATACCGCACTGTACGACAGCTCGTAATTGCGACAGGAAGCGGAAATGAAAAAAAAAAAACTCGACCGATTGAGGTGGTGGTCGTATACAACGCCGTCGTCCAGCGTGCCGAAGCGATTTTACTTACCTCGCGCGTGCCCGTGACGTAACGGGGACTGGTTACATAAAACAGCCAGGAAGCGGCCGCCGCCGCTTCGCACGTGCCGGAGGAGGGAGAGGGGAAGTGGCGTTTAGAAAGATGACAGAGGTGGGAGCTAGGTTTTGAAAAACGAACGGAATAATGAATGAAGGTGCGCCTCTCTTCTCCATATATATATATATATATATATATATATATATATATATATATATATATATATATATATATATATATATATATATATATATATATATATATATATATATATATATATATATATATATATATATAATAAAATAGAGGTGTTGTACGTCGAGAAAGGTTCAGACGCAGCTTGGCAAAATGTGCTTTATCAGGCAGGTCTGGCTAATGGCGAGCGGCGTGCGCGAGCTACTACACAGCCACCGATCATCATCGTCTTCTTCATTGTCAGCAGAGCGTCCGTTATTCAGATTCATTACAGTTACTCCCCGCGAAATAAGGAGCCATCCTGGTGACTTATGGACAAGTAAACACGGGAGGGTCGTAGCAGGGCTCAAGTCTCGAAACGTGGACAATTTCCTGGCCACGACGACGTTGGTCAGAAGGTGCTTCCAATGAGGTAATTCACTGGTGACGTTTTTTGTAGCACACCATATGGGCCGTGATACTTTGGGACCAACTTGGTAGAAAGGCCAGGTGTAGCAGTATAGGGACATGCAGCCAGACGAGTGAACCTGGATCGTAGGAAGTAGTGTTACTTGATGCGTCATGGCGGTGCTTTTGGCGTCCTTGGTCTTGGGTTGTGAATGATCTTGCCAGTTGGCGGCATTCTTCAGCGTATGTAGCGGCTTGATACAAAGTCGTGGACTCTGAGGAGTCAGGTTTGTACGAAAGAATGGTGTCCATAGTGCAAGAAGGTTCGCGTCCGTAAAGGAGGAAAAAAGGAGAGAACCCAGTAGTGTTTTGAATGGCGGTATTATAGGCGAACGTGATAAACGGGAGCACTCGGTCCCAATTGGAGTGGTCTGACGAGATATACATAGACAGCATGTCACCAAGGGTGCGGTTGAAGCGCTCTGTCATTCCATTGGTCTGGCGATGATAGGCGCTTGTAGTGCGGTGAACGACGTGGCACTCACGCAGCAATGCTGTGATGACGTCTGACAAGAATACGTGACCACGATCGCTCAGTAACTCCCGAGGTGCTCCATGACGTAATAAGATGTTGTGAAGAACAAAAGTCACAACGTCTTTTGCTGTCGACGAGGGAAGGGATGAAGTTTCGGCATACCGCGTGAGATGGTCGACGGCAACTATGATCCAGCGGTTACCGTCAGCAGTGTTGGGAAGGGGACCATAGATATCGATGCCGACGCGGTCGAATGGTCGGGATGGGCATGGTGAAGGTAGCAAGGTACCGCAAGCGTGATAAGGGGGAGTTTTTCGTCTCTGGCACGTCGAGCAGGCCCGAACGTATTGTCGTATAAAACGGTACATGCCACGCCAGTAATATCGGAGACGTATGCGAGAATAAGTCTTCAGGAAACCTGCGTGGCCACCTTGGGGGTCGTCATGAAACGTGGAACAAATTTCGGATCGCAGATGACGTGGAATCACGAGTAGCCACTGACGTCCACCGGGTGCGTAGTTGCGTCGGTACAGCACGTCGTCGCGAGTGGCGAAGTGCTCGACTTGCCGACGCAACGAGCGAGAAGGGGGGGGGGGGGGGAAGCCGTCCGCCCAGCCAGGATGTCTAGAATCGAAGCAACCCAAGGGTCCTTGCGTTGCTCAGATGGCATGTCGGCGATGGTGACGGCAGTGGCATCACCGGTTAGACTTTCGCAGCAGTCCGGGTCAGGGGGTAGGGGCGAACGGGATAGGGCGTCTGCGTCCGAATGTTTCCGGCCGGAGCGATTGACCACGCGAATATTATATTCTTGGAGGCGTAATGCCCATCGGGCGAGGCGACCGCTTGGATCCTTCAGTGACGACAACCAGCAGAGGGCGTGGTGGTCAGTCACGACGTCAAAAGGGCGCCCGTACACGTAAGGTCAAAATTTCTCTATCGCCCAAATAATGGCGAGGCATTCCTTTTCAGTGACGGAATAGTTGATTTCGGCTTTGCTAAGAGTTCGGCTTTCGTATAGGCAACCATGTACTCTTGGAAGCCGTCTTTCTTCTGTGCAAGAATAGCGCCTAGCCCGACACCACTGGCATCGGTGTGGATCTCTGTGGGTGCCGATGGGTCGTAGTGTCGCAGAATAGGTGGCGACGTGAGAAGGCGGCGCACTTCATTGAAAGAATCGTCACAGGTGGCAGACCAGGCTGAAAGGTCTCTAGAGTCAGCGAGGAGCTTGGTCAAAGGAGCGATGATCGTCGCGAAATTGCGGACGAAGCGCCGGAAGTAAGAGCAAAGGCCTATGAAGCTTCGGAGCTCTTTCATGGTGGTCGGTTCGGGAAACGCTGAAACGGCTGTAAGTTTGGCAGGGTCAGGAAGAATGCCGTCTTTTGAAACCACGTGGCCAAGGATCATAAGCTTTCGAGCGGCGAAATGGCACTTCTTCAGATTCAGTTGCAGCCCCACGGCAGAAATACACGCGAGGACTTTCTCGAGGCGGGTTAAACGGGTTGCAAACTCAGTTGAAAAAACGCCAATGTCATCTAAATAACAAAGGCAAACGTTCCATTTGAGGCCTCGAAGGATAGAGTCCATCATCCGCTCGAAAGTAGCTGGCGCGTTGCAGAGGCCGAAGGGCATGACTGTGAATTCGTAAAGCCCGTCGGGCGTGATGAAAGCTGTTTTTTCGCGATATATATATATATATATATATATATATATATATATATATATATATATATATATATATATATATATATATATATATATATAATATATACCGCTTCCCAATCATTATGCAGCGCGATTTTAAAACAGTGGAATGGCGTTACGTGAAGCAAAGCAAGAGCATATTGTTCCCAGTGTAATTTTTTCGTCCATGACAATTATGTATTTAGCCATAATCATATTTGCAACTCAAAAGGTATATAGATATGTGGGGTTTAACGTCCCAAAACCACCATATGATTACGAGAGACGCCGCAGGGGAGGGCTCCGGTAACTTCGACCACCTGGGTTTGTTTAACGCGCACCCGAATCTCAGCACACGGGCCTACATCATTTTCACCTCCATCAAAAATGCAACCGCCGCAGCCGGGATTTGATCCCACGACGTACGAGTCTGCAGCCGAGTACCTTACCCCACGAGACCAACCCGGTGGGGTGGCTGGAATGGTAGTCGACTGATTATCAAAATGTCAGCGAGACAGGTGTAAGCATGTTGAAACGACATCTGTCAGGGCTACTTTCAACAACGTACTAATTACATGTTTATTTTTCTTGTTTTGAAGAAAACCCGCAAAATACAAAAAATGACTGCGCGCATCAAAAAGAACTGGTCTCACACAATGATTGATTGATTTGTGGGGTTTAACGTCCCAAAACCACTATATGATTATGAGAGACGCCGTAGTGGAGGGCTCCGGAAATTTTGACCACCTGGGGGCCGGTCTCACACAAGTTCACTTGGAGGTACCCAGTAGCAATGAAGGAAATGTAGGAAGAAAAAAAAATGCGTATCGCGCTATCTTCCACTTCCCACCCAGAGAAACGCGCCACCTTGACCCTACACAGCCCCGCTGTATTTGCTCCGAATCAGAACAGTGATCCGGCAGAGCGCCGTGAGATATGAATGTTGATAACGGCGTACAATCACGCGGAGGCAATCCCTGCAAAACTGCCTCCACGTGCTGTTGGCACCCGACTTGCACCGTTGGCAATGTGCAAAACGCTGCCTCTGGCAACGGAAAAAAGAGGCGAAAACGGTTGCTTCTATAGTAAGATTATTTGAAACCGCCGCTTTCTTTGGCGGGTGTGAGCGCAGTGACGTGTTATTTTTCATATTTCGCGGGCTTTCTTTATTCACAGATAAAGAAATGGGCATGCAGTCAACGTGTTGTTGGAAGTCGCACGACAGACGTCATTTCAACATGTGCACATCTGCCTCGTTGAGGTATTGATAATTAGCCGAGTATTTTAGTTACAGATATAATTAGATTAATGAGTAGTCATTAACGAAAAGATTAGTAGCGGCTACTTCAGTATACTGGGAACGATATCCACTTTATAGGTTTACTTCAAGTAACGCCGTTCCTCTTATTCATTTTTTTAAATCGTACCACGTGATAATTTGGACGCCCTATATATAGTTCAGCGACGGTATTAAGAAAAGTGAACGCTTGAATAAGGGCTCACAGATAACAGAAATGACGGGCTATCCGGTATTTATTCATCCTTACAGCTTGTTCGCTCAGTTGCAGCTTGTTCGACATATAGTGACAGTACTTCCCCCTTTTTCTGTATTGCGTTATTTGCTGTTGCGGGCTCTTCCCACAATTAAAAATTACAGTGTCGATGCGAGTTATATAGGTGATCACTAACTAGAGAAGTGTCACATATGTATTGACCGTTTAAGTTATATAGTCTGGCTTGCGCAGGTTTGTTAAATGCGCACGTGGGCCGTATTTGTGAACGGCTTTCTGTTCAGCGGCGCCTGACTATGCGTCCTAACCAGACCTCACCGCAATTCGTTAGAAGCAAAGGGACCTTTTTAACGGAGAGGGGCGTCCCCTCTGGGGTGTTGCACGGGAGCACAAAAGGCAACGTGACCGCATCGGCAGTGCAATTTCGGGGTTCGAGAGCGTGGGGGGGGGGGGGGTTATACTTATCAACAACAGCTAAGGCAGGATAATGGCGGCGTCCAAAGAGCCATTGTTGACAAGGTGCACAACTCCTAGAGTTTTCACCCGCACTCGTATCGGCGTACGGCCGCGCCGCTCCTCGCTGACTCGCCTCGGTTTAAACGAGGCGGCTTTTTTTTATTCCGAGACGGCGAGGCACGTGACGCCATCTGTAGGCGATCAAAAAGATTGGTGTTCACTTGGCGTTTTCTTCGCCATCTCTTCGTCTTATTCAATTCTAAAGAAATTGTGAAACCTTAAAATTCGTAATGTGCGCCTACTTTCGCCTTTATTTCGACAGGTGCGCCGATTTTGAGCGAGGTCGTATCCTGCGTAGCGAGCAGTTCAAGAAGATAATAATGTTACATTCACAATAAGGTTTTTCTTCTGAGACAATGATGGGGGTGCAAGAAGAAAACGTGCTCGAAGTAGTTTCACTAGATGAATGTGTACAGTAGCGGTGCTGACTGTGCAGGTACTTCGAGTTTTGATTTTCTTTCCTTATTTATTTATTTATCTATTTCTTTATTCTTTCTTTCTTTCTTTCTCTCTTTCGGTCTTTTTTTCTTTCTTTCTTTCTTTGCGAGCACCCTGAAGAGGCAGCAAATAACGTCGTAAAGTGTTTGTGTCCCGTCGTCAAAACTTTGTGCTTCGAGAAATTGTGTAGTCTTATACGCCTATAGTATCACTACTACACGAAGAGAAGCACGCGCGGTTAAATTAACCCGCTGCCTTTTCCCCCGGGGGTCCTCCACCGCATATGCACTGGAAACAATCAATATACAATAATATTACACGAAACGTATAAATCATAAAGGAAAAACAAACGACGAAGGGGGGTGGGCGAGCCTCCGCGCGTGCGTGGGGTGTTTCTGGACTAGCGCAGCGGAACCCGCCGCCGGACCATCGACGAGGGTCACGTGTTCAAGCAGCCGGGCGCGATCACTATCTCTCACGTTTCTCGCTGCATAAACGCGGCGCGTATGCGCGTGCATGTGGGTGGCGACGCCCGGCGCACGCTGCGCAAGCTTCTCGCCGCCGATGCCCTTCGCTTATCGCGCCCCTTGGTGGAAGCGGCAGCGTCGAAGGGGGCGGGGCTTCCAGCGCCCGAGTCACGGTTAACGAACTCGTCATCGCCGAGCGCTAACGATGTTCCCCTTTTGTTTATGTGTGTATGTGCTATAGCTACGCGGGGACCGAGAATGGTGGTGGGGCTTTTTTAGCGCCTGCTTCCGCGGCTATTCGTGTTCAAGGCTGTGTGTTTATTGCCAGTGCAATGACTCATCGCGGTTTCGTGATTGATTATTCTAACACCAATGCTAAGTACGTACGCTAACCACTGTTCTGCTAGTTAACATCCTGCATTTCCCCATTATGTTTATCTCTCAGTCTCTCTCAGAAACGAAACAGAAAGAAAATGTATTTGCTTTGTTTTCTCGTTCTGAGCAGAATAGAAACAGTCAAGCTATTTTGAGTTTTTCAAGACTTTCTGAACGTCTGCGTCCATCGTTGTGAAAGCTTCAGCGGTGGCCATGCTGTGTAGCATCCGCTTCTAAATGTAGGAAGTGCTGGGTTTGGTTACCCCCGCCGCCGGGAACTGATCTGTTTGTTTTAAAGAAGATACTAACAAATAAAGCACTACTTCTTATTTTTTCTATTTCTTTCTTTCTTTCTTGAAACCATACTTCGCAATTGCAGACTTTCACGGCAAGCAGCCAGGCGAATATCTTCTCAGAATCCACATATCGCTCCTGATGTCACCGACGTCGGCTTCGCCGCAAATATACTTATATTGCTAGGAAGCCCATCCACACTTGAGTGCGGGAATGTTGCGACGCATTTAGTTAACCGAGATGGGATGATCACAGCGTTCAAGAGCGTCGCCGAAATTGCCACGTGCCTTCCGTGCCTTTATAAGGTGAAAGCTATCGGTGAGCGTGCGCAACCTCGTCACAGCTCAGTCCCACGTAAGATCATTTCGTTAGAGGATGTCGTTAATATTTCATTCGTAACTTTCGGGAATGTTTTCACTTACGCTTGCGTTGAGGTCACTGCTCAGATGGGATTCTTGACAGTTTTGTCGTAACAGGTCGTTGCTGCCATATTCTTAGCACATCTAGCCACCATGGTGGTCTAGTTGTTACTGCAGTTAGTGGTTACCACGTGATTCCCTTGTGGTTACGGGGGTGTTGGTCGCGTTTTTATGGCGGCGAAATGCTAGGATTCATGTGATTTACGATTGCTGTGCACATTGAAGAACAGCAGATTGTAAATTTGGGTGAGTGGGAATACTTGCAATAATAATGCAACGCTAAAACACGAAGAAATAAAGAAAACAGAAAAATTAACAGAGTGCACACGACGAGTGCAGGACAGCGTTCATCCGGAGAAGTTTGTTATTTACGTCTATGTGTTTGAGGTGTGCATCCATGATGTGCATTAAACAATCGCAGCCGGTCAAAATTATCCCCCCACTAATGCTTATTTTACGGTCCGAGTCGCTTTGGGGCTGTACAGCGTACAGACAAACTGATCAACTTTAGCACGTCGGAAATGAAGGTAAGATTGTCAGAGTTCAATCTTTGGTATTTCTTAATCCCGCACAACACATAGTGAACTTATTTACAGCGCAACACCAGAAAGACACAGGATAGGGAAGGAGCAAAAGAGAAAGAAAAGACGGCGCTGTTACGATGGATCCTAACCAAGTGGCCCAACTTACCGTCTTACTACAACACATAGGTTTGTTCACACGCGAGTTTGCACAAAAGTACCGAAGGTACTCAAACGAAGGAACAAATAACCATCATGGCAGCCGTGTATTCATCTCTGAACCCAGAAATTTCTCTGATAGTTTTCCGTGCAACTATTGCGCTTAACACCTACTTTTAGAAGTTAGCTTGGAGTTCGTTCCGGGACTTTGTTCCGACTTCTCTTTTCTAAACTCTTTCTCCGTGCAGTGTCATTTGCCCGGACAATCTCTTCAGTGAGGAAGACATGTGCTAGTGTCAAATTTTTCGACAAAGACTGTATAGTAGCGACTTCTCTTCAAGAAAAGCTGTCCACTACGCTTCTAGTCAATGCAAATCGGGCGCGGGCGTTCATTTTCTTGGCAAAACCCTGTGCTCAGGAATCTCAGCTTTCATCTTCAATAACAACTTGGCCGACTCCACAGCCACTAATCACTGTGGCAGGGATGAAACGATTCAACATAAATTTCGCGAATGCCCACAGCACTGTTTTAAGATACAGTCACTTTGCAACATGCTCGGAAAATTGTACACTATAAACATTCACTCCCATCTCATATGTTTTTTTTTTTCTTTTGGAACTCCTTTGCGAGAAAGAGTCTTGTGCCGTCGACCAGGCCTGACATCACAGAAGAAGACTGTGCAAGCGCTGCTGCGCTTTCTACGCTCGACCGGTCTCTCAGAACGGCTCTGATTGGAACGTCTTGTGCGTGTGTGCACATGTGTGTGTGGGGGCGGGGCGAGGGGGTGTAGCCAATCATTTTGCAGAGTAGCCAGCCGATTACTCGTACCAGGTTAATCTTCCTGCCTTTCCTTTTCATCTATTTCTCCATCTTTCTCTCTCTTAGCCGAGGCATCATCATTTAGAACTGTTCTAAGCTATCTTCTTTTAAGATAAGTAGAATTTCGATCTTTTGTTGACGCTCCTACAGCTCGTCCGTACCTCCGTATGATTACCTAACGCTTAAGTGTAAAGATACTTATATCCTTGCCAATGTTCATTTGTTTTTTTTTTAATGATTCCTAACTTCTCTGCCATAAACCCATCCTTCTTTTGAATCCTGTTGGCCGTTGATGGTGTGGCAAAAATTAATTAAATAAATAAATAAATAAATAACTGTGCGCACGCATGCCTAATTCCCAAAAATATTGTCGTCGAAGTTGGCTTCTCCGTTGTAAGTGTGTTATTGAGGCGAAGGCAACTTTGGTTGAAATATAGATGGTATCTTGCGTGTGAAAATTTATCGCAAGATCTCGCTTTATCTCTGATGCGTTCATCTTGATTTAGAATCACTGACCCCTCGAAAGCTGAATTGTTCGAAGCAGGCCTTATGCCTTAAGTCTTATCAAAAGCAGTCTGTTGTTACTAATGCGTTCCCCAACTTAGTGTAACAACAACAGCGTCCCTGCATTTATATAACTTTACAAGAACCTTCACTAGGGCCATCCACTAGATTATAAGGGAAGGGCAATATATTGGGCAAAAAAAGGGAGAAAGAGAAAGACAGTTATGATAGTTGAGAAACAGGAATACGCATTTCGAAGTACAGGTGGCCGCCGTTTAGTCCTAATTTTATTCCATAACTTTTTTTAATATTCCAGCTCGTGTATCTAAAGTAAGATGCCCTTATATTGCTCTTAGCAGAACATTCAAGAGGCTTAAAATTATTTTTCTCGCATCTTCAAAAAGGTGACGCCACACCGAACTAAAAACCTCATTCAGGTATGAAAAGAACACAAGCACTCTGACACTCCTTCAGGCGCCATAAATATGTTCAAAAATGTCGCTTCGCAAGCTGGAGGCGTGTAACTGGGGCAGTGCATGTGTCCGTGTCAACACATTTATTGGTCATAATCTACTTCCAATCCCTCGTATTTTTGTTACTTTTTTACCCCTTTTACTGTACCCCCAGTATAGGGTAGCCAACCGGAAATACGTCAGATTTACCTCCCCGCCTTCTTTTTTATTTTACCTTCCTTGTCCCGCCGATGAAGAGGATGGTGGTAACAATAAAACTTTTTTTCCCGTTGACCAAAAAGCACCAGGAAAGGAAAGCTGGAAGTCATGAAACGCTGTTTTGTAGGAGAGTTGGAAGGAGCGACTGGTCCCTATATTGAAGGCCTTTGAAAATGACCGTCAGGTTTCGATTTAACTCGAAGACACTAAACATGAAGTAGTACGTGAGCGACATGACTCAAAATAAAAATTTAAAACGAATGCCTGGAATGAGCAAAGAGCTAGCATGCGCATTATGCATGCTTCGTCTTCTTGCGGCATGGTTAAAAAAAACAGCTGCAACAACATGGCGATTTGACACGCGCAAGTACATAAGACGTTTTTCTCTCTGGGGTCGTGTATACGTTTTCAACTTGCGCGTGGCGGCGCGGTATCCTGTGCAAACGCCGACAGTCGCGCGACGTCTCGCGACGGCGAAGGAGGAGGCCCTGTACTTGGCATGAAAACGGCCGGAAGCGCTTCCGCAAGCGGCGTGCCAAGGAAACCGGAAGCCGAACTTCCGAGGTCGCGTTCGCTCTGCTTCTGATCGCCCGCAGAGCGTTCGCATCATGCAGCATTGTACGCGTGCCACGTGATAAGAGGGGCCATATATACAGTTGCCACTGAGAACCGCCTGGAGCGAATATAAATGCTAGGCAAGGCTGTATATATATACCTACGTGTGTACTAGTATGTGATCATATTTACGTGCTGCCCCGCCGCGGTGGTCTAGTGGCGAAGGTACTCGGCTGCTGACCCGCAGGTCGCGGGTTCGATTCCCGGCTGCGGCGGCTGCATTTCCGATGGAGGCGGAAATGTTGTAGGCCCGTGTACTCAGATTTGGGTGCACGTCAAAGAACCCCAGGTGGTCAAAATTTTCGGAGCCCTCCACTACGGCGTCTCTCATAATCAAATGGTGGTTTTGGGACGTTAAACCCCACAAATCAATCAATTACGTGCTTATGATGCGCGATCATATCTTCTTTTCAGTATGCACCCTTTTCTAACGATGAGTATAGCAGGTCGGAAAATTAATACCCTGTGTTTATATCACAATAATGCTCTCTCTCGCTTTCTCTCTCAATACTTGATGGTTTTATGTATCAAATGCAAGAACCGACACCTGAAGAAGCAACCAATGGCCAAGAACCAAGCTAACGTCTCGGGGGTAATCATTAACAAATTACCCTTCGTTATCAATACAACTAGGTTGTAATTCTGTTCCTTCCAGCTTTATTAGAAAGGGCGTCTGACTGAGATCTACGGTGTTGCCATTCAGCGCTGTCAAATTCTTCATCCCCTTTGCAGGACACAAAGCCATTTACCCTAATAAGGTTTTAATTGTTAAAGATCGCGCGCCTATATATTTGCCTTCCTTTTGTAAGCCCTCTCTACTTCCCTGTCGTCTCATCAGATATGGAGCTACAGCATTCAATGTATGTGTGAAATGGTGGCTGCTTTTCGCGCAGATCCGCAAATGATACTCAGGCAAAACTATAGGAGAATGCATATGAAGATAGCCATTCAGGACGTTCACATCTTCCGCGATGTATTATAGGCTACAAATACCATCTGCCACATCGTCATTGTCATCATAATTATCATTATGACCTCCCATCACTGCGCAAGGAATATTTTGCAGGGTGGTCGCTATTTCAGGCCTCTCATTTCCGTTTATGAAAGTGTACCAAAAGTCCACTTGCTACGTTCATGTCTTCTTCGCACCTATATTGCATTAATAGAAACATCCTTTGTACTTTCCTTCGCTTGATTGTCGGCGAGTTCTCATTAACGTTACGGCTAAGAAAAAAAATGGGATCCTTAATCTCCTTTCGTTCATGCAACGAACTTGTCACACTCCCGATGATGAACTCCACTATATATACTAATTACTACGCAAATACGCCACAAAATTTTGATACGTAATTATTCATATCGCTCCTTGGAAACATAGGTTGGTTAAGTTAGGCCTCCGTTATATGTAACGGGGCAAATCGTCATCAAAACCTCTCTCTCAATGTTGAGCTGGCGACGAAAAATAAGATTTTTGTTGTCTTTTTAGGTTGGTTAAGTTAGGCTTCCGTTATATGTAACGGGGCAAATCGTCATCAAAACCTCTCTCTTAATGTTGAGCTGGCGACGAAAAATAAGATTTTTGTTGTCTTTTTAGGTTGGTTAAGTTAGGCTTCCGTTATATGTAACGGGGCAAATCGTAATCAAAACCTCTCTCTTAATGTTGAGCTGGCGACGAAAAATAAGATTTTTGTTGTCTTTGTAGCACTGTGAGTTCCTCAAAACGGAGTATCAAATGCGCTGGCTCTTTCTTTATTTCATTCTTTATTTATTTATTTATTTATTTATTTATTTATTTATTTATTTATTTATTTATTTATTTATTTATTTATTTATTTCAACGTGATGAGCTTGTTTTAAATTGACTCAAGACAAGAGGAGTTGGCGCTACCCCACTAAACTTACATATATAGACTCATCTAATAAATGCATGCACAACTCAGAAAAGGTCCTCCGAAAAAGCCTTGATTAGTCGTCCCAGCTATATATGAGCGGCACTCGGAATAAAAATGACGAGCCTAAATAGCGTGTGAAGCGCCTTCATTCTTACTTAAACAACTCTCCGTACACGCTCCTTGATATAGACCAAGGAGAAGCCGGTGTAACGAATTCGATCGCCGTCCAAATTGAATCTTTTCGCCGTGCTATCACATCCGAACGGCGTATACCATATACCCTTACAAAAATCCTATATATGGACTTATATAAAAATCCCCATATATGGCTACATCAGGAATTGGGCATATCTGGCCCATATATGGAATCCCCATATATGGGCCGTATATAAACTGATATGTCCAAATCCTGATATAGCCATATATGGGCCTTATATCCCCATATATGGGTGTTGCTGTATATGGCCATATATGGCTATATATAGAAGCATCCATATAAGGTCTTATATGGATGCTTTCATATATGGCCTTATATGGATACTTTTATATAAAGCCATTCAAATGATTCATCTATATTAGTTCAGCCTGTGTCACCGGCAAACAATATAGCTGCTCCAATCATTCTTCAGCTAGAAATATACCTGTTTGTTGAAAGGTCTGCATGCAGTCACTATCATCTCCAAAATAAAGGCAGTACATACCCCCAGAACATTCTTGTTCAATTAAGTTATGCTCATTATATCTCAAGTTATTCTCAACAACTATTTGCTAGAATGTAACTTGGCATCATATTTAAAGTTTGTGGTGGGCACATGTCACTGTTAGTCCCCTTTTCCTGAAGAGATACATTCTTTGTGCTTAAATTTATTGCTTACTTATCGACACTTTCTTTATTTATCTATTTATTTCATTACCCACAGCACCAATTGGCATTACATTGGGGGAGCATTTACGAAAAGTAGAATACAAAAAATACATAGTCAGCCAAACAAATAATCAAAGTCACCTGAATCACAATCTGCAAGAGAAATTCATATATAAATCGGAACATGTTCTAACATATAAATCGGAACAATTCTAACATGAAATAAAACAAATATTTGGGAGTGTAGAGGCAATGCTAGAAGGCAGCTGGTTCCATCTTGTAATTTTTTTTGTAAAAATCATTTTGAAACACGTCAGTCTTGCATGCGATTATTCTTATCTTGAACCTATGGTCAACACGGTCTGAGAAATAGTACAGTGCAAGTAAATATTCCGCTTTATCGATTCCGACTTGACAAAAATAAATAGCATAAAAGAACCCAATTTTAGTTTCGTAAAGATATTTTTCACAGTGTGTTATGTTTAAAACTTTTCTCGCGTGTCAATGGAGCGTCCATAGTCAGTCAAAACGAAATATTGACTTGCTATTGACCGTATGAACTGCGTGTGCATTGAATAACTTAAATGAGTTGATAATGAACTTTTAAGGAGTTCGGTCGAAAGTGATTGGTATGCAAGCTTGTTATGTACAAGTATTGTGACTAATGACCTATAGAACGACTGCTAAAACTGGTGTCTATAGGTCTCTGTGCGCGTGGGAACGGAGGCATTTAACAATATTTCTTGCCAACGGGACACTAAAAATGTACTTTGTAAACGTAATACGCTTTCCATTTTGCCAATAGTGCATCATTAACTTAACAGTGGTAAAGAGCTCATTCTGCAGAAATTCCGGCGTAGGCATCGGTGGCTCTCCGTGAAAAATCGTCTTGTCAATGATCAAAAATTGAGAGAATGCAAATAAAACAAATATTGTAAATTTTCGGGTTTGAGTGATGATCGAAATCATGCAGGCAATTTGCATGGCATGCAAGTGCTCTACCGCACAGCTATGCATCTGCTTGGAAATAAAGCATGAATAACTTCCTCTTGTTGTAAATGCAAGGAAAATAACTGTCATGCTTAACAAATACATGTATCCTGCATACAGGTTTCACAACACAACATTTATTATCGCAGCTATATTGCATGATACAAGCGTGCATTGTCATCAAGCATCACAACACGTTATTACCAACGTGACTTTGCGGTCTAAAGACAGCCAACCATTACAAAAGGCACACTGGTTACTGCACATATTCCCTCACGACTGCGTAGTGGATGCATAAAGTTCTAAAACATTTTACACACATTATATTGAGAAGCACGTTCTGCTGGGCGAGTTGGTACTTCATCTTAACTTAGTTGCGCGAAAAAATTTGAAGTGCGAAAGGAAGACACCTGGACACAGCGCACACTAACAACTGAAACTTCATTGGAGAAAACAGACATATGTATGCGGTTACGACAACACGTGAGGTGGAAAAAAATGACTATATGAGCAGACATCTGATCATTTTCTTTCACAGTGTGGACATCGTGTGGTGGACGGCACTGCGCTGTCGTGTGGGAAGTATTATTTAGAATTTATTTATATAATTGTAGATCACAAAGCTTCTCTAAAGGAATTAACAACCATTCTCTAACCAATCATCATATTGTAGAGAGTGTGGCTGCGCGCCCTTGTTTGGAATACGGTAGTTAAAGCTAGATTCAGTGACACGGTATAGCGCAGGAAATCGGAGAGGCGTATTTCATAAACAAAGCTGGGGATTCATGTGTCACGTAACTCTCACTTATGTTGCTTGCTACTGAGGTAGCTTTCCTGGAAGCGCATCATTTATACAATCTGTCTGCTCATCTAATCCTTTTCTTTCACCGCACGTGTTCTCGTAACCGCATATATACGTATGTCTGTTTTCTCCAACAATGTTTCAGTTGTCAGTGTGTGCTGCGTCTAGGTGTCTTCCCTTTGTATTTCAATTTTTTCGCGCAACTCGGTAATTACATAATATTTCTTGTTCTTTAAACTATGTTACCCCTTTTTTACACAAAATGCAGCCATGTGCGAAACCTTCATTGAGACACTTTCAACCTTCTCAATTACACAGTACTATTCTACAATTAAATTTGTTCAAGTAGCATCATGCAATAAAGAGTACACACTAAGTGATTGAATTACGCACAAGAAACAGGATCGATACTGCTATCACGTTCAACTGTGATAAACGGAGCTTAACGGTCCCCCAATTTTTTCACACAGTAGCAAGCCCTAATGCATCACACCAGTTTATTTGTCGGCTTGCGTAAAACTATCTACAGTGCTCACGGATTAAAACGTGACATCGCATTATTTTGTGTAACTATGTATGCGGGTATGCGCAGTTCCTCAAGATAACCACGCGATGTTGCGACATCAGTAACGATAATGTCGCCTGTGATGTACGCATTCCAGTCAAATTTACGCTTATATCACCCTGATTGTAGATGGCGGAAACGAAATTACGGGCTATTCTTAGGTTTTTCCATTTGGATCCGTGACATAGCACCCTGTTTTGAAAAATCAAACTAGCAACAAAATTTTAACTGCGTGTCCTTATCAAAACACACGTAAATATAAAAACAAGTGGAGTAGACGAAGAAAGATAAATTCAAACGCAAGACAAATTCAAACGTGGGCTCATAAATCTCATGACACCCTTGGAGTTGGAGATATGCAACTCTTTTTTATTTGTAATTGCGCAAGTTGTAATTTATCCTTGGTTTTTCCTCAAGCGTTAAAATGAGAAAAATACAACACAAGTATATTTACATCAATATATTTATGAAAAGTACAATGGCACGAAACCAACAATTTCCTGGCGTAGATTTTTTGATTAAATAGAGCACTGTCTGGATCAAGTCAAAAAAAGAGAAAGTGTTGTCGTATCGCTTAAACAAAACAGCCTAATGACGTAACCACGATTAGCATAAAGTTATTTACTCAGCAAGCATGCAATGTGGTATGTTTTCGAGTTATAATATTTATGAACAACGTGCGAAGGTAATGAAAATGATGAACTTACCTTTCCATTTAACCGAGACTTCTCTTTCAAGGAGCCTGTTAATCCTGATAACCTATTCACACCTTAAAGCCACCACGTCCATTCGTACTGCTTTAGGAAGAAGTTTTGAAGGAACGCTTGCCCGGAAACATGGGTATCCATTTTTTTCTCGCACGAAAAGTTGACGATCGCCAATCCAGCAGCGTACAGACGCACACGCACACAAAAACACTTCCACGTCTGTCCACAATTTCGCCACGTACAGCGAAGTAGATTCCTGAGAGCTGCGCGATTATCTTGTGTGAATTGGAGCAGTAGTTGAACACGAAATAAGAGCAAAAGGAATGAAAATTAACAAACTCGATCAGCACGGCACCCATAACTCCGGCGAGCAAAAAAGCAACAATGGCGCGGATGGATACAGTGCATGCCATGCACATCACAATGAACATTACATTACTCCTTGAGATCAATGGTTTACGCACTTTTCACTAGAACTAAATTTTCCTGAGCTTATTAGCGAACGACGTTTCATTTTTTAACAATTATTGACGCAATGTTATTACCATACGACTGAATGTTTGTGCAAACTATTTTCTTCGTCGTTACTTGAAATGGGCCGCGGCACTCTCTTTCTTGCTGTGTCGACAGACTGGTGTAAGCCACGGCAGGGCTGCAGGGCGCCTACGTGCGCTTCTTCGAACTACGTTCTCCGAATTGTCCACCCATCCGATGGGCGCCCTTTTTTGTATTTTTTTTTACTGTGCGCACCCCTTGCAACCAATGCAGTCAGGCGAGCTTTTCGGACAATGGATTTCAACTTACTCCCGCGAGCCGAAAAAGCTGCACGTGGAGGACCTTTGAGACAGGCATTCCGTGGAGCTGAAATCACTGCTTCGTGTACGCTGGCTACGAAGACGCGTTGCAGCCAAGTTTTCATCTTATTTCGCAAGGACTTATAATGATAATAATATTATTCAATCAACCAATAATCAATCAATCATTTTTAACGTATCCAAGAACAACCACAGGGTTTTTCACGCTGGCGCGCGCGAAAATAAAACAAAAATCAACAATACATTACAGACTCCACAGAAAAGCAAATCAATGAAAAGAGCAAAAACGAGCTGTCGAAAAAAATCAATGCACAATGGGAACAACAAACAAAAGAGTAGATATTCATGGAATGGGACTGAAAAATAATGTGGAATATACAGGACTGTGCCGAAGGCTTCCTGAAATACGGAAAAGGAAAGAATCTGTGCATATGCAAATCTACGTTAGGACAGGGCAGCCCTCACTGACAAAACAAAATGACTGTAGACTATGAAAAACATAACGAATCAAGAAAGTTGACGTTAGAGAGACTCGGTATTCTGTAAAAGATAGAGTGTTGAAAGAAGCTGGTAGGTACATGCAACGGTCGATTCTCTCTCGATAACTTACGCAAAGTTTGAAAATTATTACAACCGAGAAGGGCAGAATATCTCACCCTGAAATAGCTTGTAAATAAATAACAGCTCAGCGCGATTTTGCCGGCCATTAACTGATGGCCAATATAATATTCCAGCAGTGTTGAAAGGATTCTAGTGAAACGATGGGGGTAAATGCTTATGAAATTTTTCTGGACTCACTCAGTGGCGCTGCTGCTGGATTTAGCAAGGTCATTCCAAATCAGATATGCATATGTACTCAAGTTGAGCGCAACATATCACGGTGTACCTTTGTAGAAGGCTGTAGGAGAACCAGATTCTCGCGAGATGTTAAGCCAACAGGAAGAGAATGGAGGCCTCGCATGGCAGCACATTTAATGCAAGTAGAAAAAATTCAGCATGCTATCAAAAAGAACACCAAGATAACTGATCTCATAAAACTTACATAACGACACAGTATGACAGCATATGGATTTGCTGTTGGACGTTTTGCGAAACACAACAACAACAACAACAACAACAACAACATTAATAATAATAATAATAATAATAATAATAATAATAATAATAATAATAATAATAATAATAATAATAATAATAATAATACACTCATATCATTCTGACATGGCCGAAAATATCTAGCCACATTGAATGAAATGCCAGTGTCCTGGTGCCCATGAATCTCTATACGCGAGTGTGCACTTGCGCAGTTTGGTGAGTATGTACCGGCATACATATCTTATAAGTAAGTGCACTACCGTGTTGGTGTTGAAAGGATATGTTCGCAAGCAGTTTGAATCGTTACGCGCCTGCACAGCAAGGGGCTGTTTACATAATGTAGAGTTTGGCTTAGGTATCACGCCAGCCCGCAAAAAATGTGTCATACTAATTGTATTCACAAGGCAATGTTTAGGCTAATCCTGATGATGGCACGTGCGCTTTAGTGACCTCGACCAAGTAATGACACACCGACACAAAATAGAAGTTTTGTGAATTCGGCAGCCTACGTTAAATGTTGCTATAAAGCTTCAGCATTTCATTACATGGTCCATTAAATATGTATCACGTGTGAGTCAGTTGCACCTTTCTTAACGTACATGTCTATGACGTGAGATTTATTTGACGCTTGCAAACATTACAATAAATTAATTGTTCACTTGTGCAATCATAAAATTTTTGATAAATTTACTATGTGCACAGCCAGGAACATTATACGTAGCCAAAGGAAACGCAAGATGTATTTTTGCAATAAATTAGTACAACTTCCATCTTGAATGTAATCATAATAGTGCCTGCAAGTTTCATTCACGTAAGTTCTTTTTGTTTTTGAAAATACTCCCTTAAACATTGCACTGCGCATGCAATTTTAGTAAATGGCTGCTGAAAGCAATCGCAGATGAGGGGTCAACAGGATTAATAGAAATCTTGTTATATGAAGGGAGCATATAGCCATCAAAACTTTCAAATAATCAGAAATTTTGTCCACTGATGTGGAAGCTAAAAGTGCATTGAAATTACAATTTCTTGCTGCCACTTTAAACAATGCATTAATGTGAACAATATAACTTGCATGCATTTTGTCTTTACATAATACTATATAGGATTGCTCTATAATAATAGCGAGGTTCGGAAGCTTCAATACGTTTTGTGACTTGACACGATTCCTTCCTCGTAAAACATGTCTGCTCTTGTATACATTATTTACGTCGTAATAATTGCAACTTATTGTTTCAAACCTAAATGCCATGAAAAATGTACGAGTTAAATTACACGAATGCATGCATATATGCATTCAACTGAGTTGCAACTATCACGTACACAAAGCTGACCTAAAATTTCGGTTTTTTTTGCATGGCAGAAACAACATATATATTTAATACTCTTATTGTTATGAAAAATAAGCAGGTCAGCTTTGTGTACAAATTGTTATATATTACAATTCGCATAAAAGTGTGATCACGGTGCTAAATATATACGTGGTTCATCCCAAATAAGAGAGCACTTCCACATATAAGGACCCACTTGATATGTTATATATGGTGTGGCCGTGCCTTATTTGGCCGGATTTGACTCCTTATATGGGCCAACCGCGTCATATATGGCCGTATATAACCCCATACATGAACCGACTCCGCCAGATATACATCCATATATGCTTATATCTGGCCACATATGCTGCCATATATGCTTATATGTGGCCACATATGCTGCCATATATGCTTATATATGGCCAGATATAACTTATATATGGGCCATGTATGGCGTTTCCGTAAGGGTACCTTCTCGTCGTCGAGCATGCGTCGTTTCTTTTCCCTTTTGTTATCTTCAACAGGCGCGCGAACGAGCGTTCGTTTAGCGTAAGTGTCATCAGCGCAAATGAACACCTCCTTGCACAGAATCGGTCACAGCTTCCTTTTGTCGTCTATAAGTCTCGCTTCCTTCATTACCGAGGCGGTAGGAAGAGAGACTCATCGTGTAATCGATGTCGTCCATGGTGTCATTTGGGAACGTCCATTTCGAAAAGAAAGTACTGAGTCGGGTTTATATAGGAATACGGGAAGACCGGCTTTTCCTGATACTATATAGGTATGGTCCTCATTAGTGCCAGGGCGCTGCGTTCGTGCCTCTCTTTTTCCTTTCCTTTCTTTGGTTTATCGAAGTGTGGGTGAACCTTGGACGGTTGAACATGAAGCAGTATGCAGACAAGACTGGCCTAATTGAACGCTCGATCGTCTCCGGTGTACGCGACGACGATAAAATTAACTTCAAGTGTGCGTATAGAATGGGGGATCGCGCGAACGAGGAATCAAGCATTCTCGTGAAGTCTTTTGTTGGCCGCGAATAGGTGTCTTTAGGCCCATTGCTTGTGCCTGTCTGAGAGCGCAGTGTATTGCGTCCATTTTTTTATTCCATGATACAACGTGTGCCAATCAAAGAGCGACCTATCGTCGAAGGAAATATTGAGAGTTTTTTCATCCCTTATTGGTCCTCATTGCCGCTGATTTGTTGTATAATGTGACTGTTGTACACATTTCAACGTGTAAGCTGCCATAGTTTACGCACTTGCACCGGCATGCGTGGAATTGATACCAAGCCTCTCGGGGCCTATATCGCACGCGCTCGGTGAATGACTCTGCCTCCGAGAAACTGGCACGCCGCACCTTTTTGATTGCGCATCTCGGAAGCAGACATGGTGCACAAAGGGCTTTAAACAGGAGCTTTGAGACAAATAGGATAAACTGTTGTACATTGCAGTTATGATTAATGACGTCTGTGTATTCATGATTTGTTTTAAGAACGCGAGTCTGAAATTCAGGTTTGCTTCTGTATATAACAAGCCAATCTCAACCGTTGCCGGCTTTGGTGCATATAAATAGCATTGCAGGTGTCCTACACAGTGGTCCGTGAGAAAAGATACAAAACAAATAGTCGTTTGAAATTCCAGGGAGAATAATGACAACCCCTATAGGAGCGAACGAAAGGCAAACATAGCTGCGAAAGAAATTGTGAATGTCGATTCCGGCACGCAAGTTCTCGGCAAACAGAACACCGTGTTTCCGCAAGATTTCATATTTTGCTTTTCTTAATCAAACGTAACAGTGGTTACCAAAGAATTAACACGTTCCATAAAGAAGTTTGCCAAGATTATGTAAATACGAATGTTCTGCCTAAGCATTGTTATTATAGACGCTACGTTCAGTTATCAATGACCTATACAATGTCTTCTCGCAAGCCGTGACGTATACTTATATCAGGCCCCATAGAGCACGCGTGTGCTGCCGAATGTACTGTTTCTATCTTCCCTCTCCGCTCTCTTTCATCTCCCCCATCCCTCTCCCATGCGCAGGGTAGCAAACCGGCTGCCTATAGGCTGGTTAACCTCCTTGCCTTTCTTTTCCCTCTGTTTTCCTTCCTTCCTTCCTTACCTAGAGAGGAATCTGGCGCTGCGATCGTGTACCCTCATGGGAATTGCGGGAATTATGGGAAGTACAGGCTTCGGATTGGATCGCGTTTGCCTCAGTGAACTGTCCACGGATCTTTTTCTACAGTTTCAGTCTCGTTCTTCGCGCAGCGTGGGTAGGGGGGTGAGTGCAAAGGGTTAAAGCGGCGCCTTTGTTGGTCAAAGAAGCTTAAAGCTGCTAGGCCTCTCACTTTACTGGAACGCTGGAGCTGTTTAAGTCGTGTTCGACAGTTTAAGCGAAGCGTCGTTCACTTACCGCTACGCATAGATGTATAGCGTCCCATGCCAGTGCAGGATATTACATCGAGTTCACGTTTGTTGTTGGTGCGCCTTACCAAAACTCGTTGAAATCAACTGTAAAACGACGGCGACGCGAAGTAGACGCACCGCCACTTTCTTCTGACTCGAATTCACAACAAAACGAGAAGTGCGTTGGGGGCAGACCACTTTAACAGGCGCACCTGGCATCGCAGCAAACAAAACTTCAAGTGTTCCTCACTCAATGCTGTGCTGCTAATTTCATAAATAGATATTGCGTACTTTCAAGGACAAAACAAGCATTACAAGAATGTTTGTTTTGAAATGTTGTAAAAAAATAACTCATTACATCTTGATGCCAAACTTGAAACGCAATAGCAGAGCAATGCAAACCCTGGTAGTTAAATTTGTCCAGGTTTCATTTCTTCCGCCTATAGTCACAAAAACCGTTTGCAATAAAGTTTACATACAAAAAAAGTGAAGCATGTTTCAATTAGACATAACGTCATATCACTTTGTTTTACGCTCAGCAAACAAGCGTCGCGAATCTCAAGTACGTGATCCATCCGAAGCAGATCCGAAGCCTGTACTTCCCATCATTCCCATGAAGGTACAAGCGCTTCTGAAGTAGCCCGCGTAGCGCCAGATTCCCCGCTATTATTGTATGAAACTCTATGTCAGGCCCGAATATGAATTTCGTTTTAGTTGTCAGCGTACACATGCACAGTGCATCGCTGTGCACGGTTTAGTGGTCAAGTTGTTCGGCTGCTGACCTGATGGTCGCGGGTTCGATTCCTGCCGTGGCGGTTGCATTTTGGTGGACGTGAAAATGCCGGAGGACCGTGTGATGTGACATGTCAGCGCAGGTGGTCAAGCACAGCAGGTGGTCAAAATTTCCAGAGCCGTATACACTGCGGCGTCTTTCGTAATCGTATCGTGATTTTCGGGACGTAAAACCCGGGATTTCATTATCATACACTCGCACGAATATTTGTCGAATTTCGTGAAATTACTGTAATCTGTTTCTCAGCGTTGAAATATATCAGTTATGCACCTATTTATACAAAAAACACATTAAAAGATGAATGACGAGCGTATTTATACATTTTGCATTGTACTAAATGACAACGACACACAATCACAGACTTTGCAAAATAACAAAAACGCCGACCAAGGTGAAATACACAAAAGTTAAAAAGACGTTTCGCCTCCCCACACGGGAGCCTTGTTCACATGGCTCCCGTGTGGGGAGCCGGAACGTCTTTTTACCTTTTGTGTATTTCACCTTGGTCGGCGTTTTTGTTATTTTGCACTGTGTTTGTCCCCGACCAGACGGGATTCCGTCGGACTCTTGACTACAATCACAGACTGTATACTCCCAATGGCGCTGTTGCATCTTGGTGCTTAAGGGGGGGTGAATCTTGCAAAAGTTTTGGTAGATAGCATTCATCGTGATAATAAATTTCAGACGAAGCAGTCAGCGAATAGCTTATGCCGGATCGGTCTATATATATATGCCGGATTTCTCGCTTTCGGGGTTTATTCAGTTGCGCACATATGGTTGGCTTGCACGTCGACTACACTGTAAGAGTCGGTCGTATAACGTTGGCACTTATACGTCATAGTAGGCATGTTAGTTTTCACACAAAGAAGTGCACGATATACTGCCCGATGATGTGCCCATGATCGTTTATATATATATATATATATATATATATATATATATATATATATATATATATATATATATATATATATATATATATATATATATATATATATATATATATATATATATATATATATATATATATATATATATATATATATATATATTTATATATAAACGCATGCGACTACAACTGGTTTTATTCGGCATGACCCAATTGCGTAGGGCCTTCTTCCTAAGAAATTTGAAACACTGCAATGGCTCTGTGGTAGACTGTCTGACTGGCATGCACAAGGCCTGCGGGTTCGATTATTATTCGAACTGAGATTTTCATTCCTTCCTTCCGTCAGGATTTTTAGCTCCTCTACAACGCCGTCAATGTCGACCTCAGATTTTCTGCGACACCAGCTTGCCAACTAGAAAGCGTTAACGCTTTCTAGTTACGATTTGTAAGGTCTGTTCTCGCTGTTTCTCGTTTGATATATCCTGTGAATCACCTGCGATGGATACACGTATATCGGCTCGTCTTCATCAAGTCATGGTTGAATGCTGGCGTTATCCAGGAAAACAGACGAATAATGTGCAGTTTCCTGGCTATATACTTCAAGTTAGACTTAATAAAAAGTCCGCCACACTGATTACGCGAGCGCGTAATCAGTGTGGCTTGTAGTCATGTTGTTACATGACACGGATGTCGTGATTATCATGTTTCAATGTGTCATTTACGCATGTCGACCGTTTGCGTCGCCTAATACCGAGTTCGGTACATGTGAAGCTAGCGAAACGGCCACTAGCGCTTCATGAGCGTGGCATGTCGTCAGGTTGTTACATGGCACGCACCTCATGATTAGCATGTTTGCACCAGTCACATACTTTCGTCATCCATTCACGTACTGTTATACCAAATTCGGTATATGTGAAGCTAGTGAAACGGCCGCGAGCGCGTAATCAGTGTGGCTTGTAGTCATGTTGTTACATGACACGGACGTCGTGATTATCATGTTTGAATGTGTCATTTAGGTATGTCGACCGTTTGCGTCGCCTAATACCGAGTTCGGTACATGTGAAGCAAGCGAAACCGCCGCGAGCGCATCATGAGCGTGGCATGTAGTCATGTAGTTACATGACATGCATCTCATGATTTTCATGTTACGGTCTCTTGCTTGTGTTCGCCATGCAATCATGTCATACCATACCAGTTTTGCAACAGGCCTTGTGAACGAAACCACCGCAAGATCTGCAGGACCATGAAATGCAATTCTTGACATTCATGACATACATGTCATGATTGTCATGTTATGACTAGACAAATATGTTCTTCATGCAGTCATGTTATGCCATACCAAGTTTGGTATCGATACCATTATTGAAACGGCCAGGAGAGCTAAAAGACGTAGGCGCCTAGATAGATAGATAGATAGATAGATAGATAGATAGATAGATAGATAGATAGATAGATAGATAGATAGATAGATAGATAGATAGATAGATAGATAGATAGATAGATAGATAGATAGATAGATAGATAGATAGATAGATAGATAGATAGATAGATAGATAGATAGATAGATAGATAGATAGATAGATAGATAGATAGATAGATAGATAGATAGATAGATAGATAGATAGATAGATAGATAGATAGATAGATAGATAGATAGATAGATAGATAGATAGATAGATAGATAGATAGATAGATAGATAGATAGATAGATAGATACGCTCAAAGTCGCCGAAGTTCGCTAAGAAGTGCTTCGCATTAGGGCGCGGAAAATTCGAGAAAACCTCTCATAATCTTATGTATAACTTGGAAGAAAACTGATGGAAATATTTATGTGACATATTTGACTGAACAGACCGAGAAAAGTCAGAGATCTACGAGCCTCTCACGAGGGCTTTCTTTTCCCTGTCACTTCCTTTATATTGCGTCCGTAGGCATAACAGAAATCCACCAAGCGCCTGGAATAGCCATTTCGCTTACCAACTGACGCATCATGCTGCAGGTCGCAATGGACACGGGGCTTTTCACGAAACTGGAACTTCTCTGCGCATCGTGGTTTCCGTATATCACAATCTTTCGGTTAAAATATCGACGTTCTTTAACAACGCCAATGAGCAGATGTTACGCATTCAGACGTTGTGCGCGAATTAACCTCTTAATCAAATCAAAAACACACACGCTGCGTTGCACCGTATTGGCGGTCGATATACATCATGCCGTACGCTCACTTCTCTTATTACAAGGAATTGAGTAAATCACTCTATGGAGCTTCCGGAGTCATTGAGGGCGATCGTACTCGGGACGGCTTTATGCTCTCCCATAATAGAGTACCTAGTACTCTAAATCGTCAACCAGTCTATTAAACACACACAATCGGCTATCGACATCTGTTGCCATGGTCAACACATGGATGGCTCCAAGTACTCCAAGTCGTTCAACATTTTTAAACAAGCACTGCAGTCCAGCTTTAACTCGGTGGCTTAGCGCGCTTTAGTGGTGTATACACATAAGTGCACAGTAACGGCCGCTCCAAATATCGATCGTGACCGCACAGTATAAGCCCGTATTCACAAACAACTTCACCCCGCATATTAAAGGCGGAGCATTTGTGATACCCTTTGTTACACAGGCAGTCTGAACCGCGGTATACGCTAACCTCGGCGTTTACGTTAACCGTGGTTCGCTGATGTTACACGGCACACGAAACCGCGGTTATGTCACTAAGCGTGGTTTTACGAAACGGAGCTTAGCAACATCGGTTATAGGCAGATAACCCATGACATGACGGCGCCACCGATGTTATATATATTGTTATATATGTTATAATATATATATATATATATATATATATATATATATATATATATATATATATATATATATATATATATATATATATATATATATATATAACGGAAAGCATTGTATACCTAAGGTCTCGTTTTTCCGTGTTTTGACACAATATTAATGAGATCTTACTGACAATAATGCAAAGAAATGTATAGGAGAAGTTATTAGAACCATTGTAATGTAAATAAGAAGAAAGAAAAGTGATTGAAGAAGTAACTTGCCGTGAGCAGGAATCGAACCTACAACCTTCGAATAACGCGTTCGACGAAAGCGTCATTCGAGCGTCGAACGCGTCATTTGAAGGTCGCAGGTTGGAATCCCGCCCACCGCAAGTTATGTTTTCACCCACTTTTCTTCATAGTTACATTACAATTCGGTCTAATATCTTCCCCTATACTTTCCTTGGCATGATTGTCTGTTAGATCTCATTATTATGTGTCAAAACACGGAAAAAAAACGAGCCCTTAAGTATACATTTCTTTTCCTAAATAAATATATATCCAATTTTCGACAAAAAAACATGGGCCGATTCTGTGACACAGTAAGAGCTTTGGCACTTCACGTGTTAAAACTTCGATACCATTATGAACCATGCCGCAGTGGAGTGCTTCGAAAGTTTCCGGCGACCAGCTGCCATGCATGGTGCTCTTTAACTTGCATTTGGTCTTGATCGAAATGCGATCACCGAAGCCTGGATCAAACCCATAAGTGTCTTACACTATGGTCACGTGACTTTGTCTATCGCGTTTACGTGTCACCACTAGCGCATTTTATGTATAGATGGTCCAATGTTGGCTAATTTCTTCTACTGCTGGCTCAGACTGCTCAAATGCATGGTTATCCGCCGTCATCCCACCAACACTGTCTGAATGCGCCCAATTTGGATTGAACGATTTTGAGTGAGGCCTGACATTATTAGCTCTTCCTCCCCCTCAAGTAAAACGAACATACTCACACTTGGACGTAAGGTCATGTATATGCGAAGTGAGGCAGTGTGTGCTGTTCGGCTATATTTGAGCCTCGTTAATAGAAAACGCAGCCGACGTACACGTTTAATATAACAGCTGCATAACATTTTGTTTCATTTCGACCTTCGTTAACAGGGCCTGCATTTCTTCGAGCACGCGCTATCACCGAGTTCGGCCAGTCGTGATATGCTTAGCAGTATACATATATGAAATGAACGGAATCAAGCACGAAGAATGTTTTGATTTTGCTGGCTTTGGTTGTAAGTCTGCTCACGTGTATTCTTCAGATTCCATACCTCGCGGTGTTTCTAGTAAAGCAGAACTTTTAATAATATATAATGTGCTTAGTCGTTCTGTACATTTGTCACCGAAAGTTTACGAAATGTGCGTTTCCATGCGTGCTCACTTGAATTGCTATTTCGAATCTGTTGGGGTAACTACAATCGTATAAATTTCTATACATGTTGTAGCATTGAATTGCAGGTTATCTTTCAAGATATATAATGCAGGAATATATAACATGCTCGAAAATTTTACGTCACTTAATTTGTTGCTATACGGGATGTATCTACGTGATCAGCTATGAATATCAGCCATGAACCGCGAATAATATTTCTGTGCCAGATGTAAGAAAGTGACACCACGTAACGCAAGCAGGATCAATGCACTCAAGGCGTTAATTCATTCGATAATTTACACCGTTTTACTTTTTGTATGTTTCCAGAAACAGGAGCTGGTCACTATATGAAAATAATATTAGAAACGTTTCAAACTATGTCCGCACGAGGCAATGACGAAATTGTGACGGCGTTTGCCAACCGGGCAACATAATTCACCCAGTGAACAACTGCTTGGTTAAGTTCTGTCATTGTACAAAAAATATCTTGCTCCACGTACATCCCTTAACTTTCAATTCTTCGTGGAACAAAAATTATGCAAAGAAAATCTGAGCGTTTCACGCAAAGACCACGTTCATGTCACGTTGTGCATTGAGAAACTTAAAGATATAGTGCTGTCATCAGCGTCAGAATATGGAACAGTTGTATATTCGTTTCAGGGGTCGAACGTCGATAATATAAAAAATCAAACGATTGTATTTTCACAAGACATTCGAAGAAATAGGTGCAGCGCATTGCAAACAAGGCGATGACATATGTATTGTGCAGCGGCTATAAGTAAACTGCGTTAGCAAAATTTCTTATGTGCTTAAAAAATGTGGGCACTTTCGCGTCTAGCTTTTTTTTTTCATTGAAATACGTCGCAAGAACTTTCACAGAAACTTTTGTTGTTTTTATTCGCAGAAACTTTCGTTGTGCAACAAAAGAGGGGAAGGAAACTGGTTTTTGCATGTGAGGTTTATACTTGAATATGCTTGTGTTATCTGGGACCCGGCTCAAATATATCTCCCAGAAACAATAGAAAAAATTCAAAACCAGGCAGCCCAATTCGTTAGAAAAAATTACGACCCATTTGCTAGTATATCAGAAATAAAGGTCACATTAGGCTGGGAAACTATCTAGAAGACAGAAAACTTCGCCGAAAACTTCTGCATAGTATAAACTGTATCCTAAGGAGAATATATAAATCAGGATACCTCTACTAGCACCAGCATATCGCTTCACAAGATGCCAACACACACATACAATACGAGAATATGCATTCAAAACGACAACTTTTGCCAACACTTTCTTTTGAAAACAAGTAGAGAATGGAATGAACTTCCCGAAGATATCGTAAACTTAAGTAACAACAGCGCTCTTTTTTTTTTTTCATCGTTGTGACAGTGTGACATGCTTATTCACTTTCAGTATACCTGCCTGCCACGTGTCATATTGTACTAAGATATTTTTGATTACGTGCTGTAATTTTATATGTTGTTTTATTTTCCAGCATGTTTAAGGTGTACTATCGCAAAAATGTTAGCAACCATAATGGACTTCGTATGTAGTGTACAGCCCTGCAGTAATGCCAATACGGCATTGCAGGAACTAGGCAAATAAATAAATAAATAAATAAATAAATAAATAAATAAATAAATAACAACTCTATATATAAGCGACTCAGTTATCAACTGAGTGATGTTCATCGGTTCGCGGATGCGCTTACATAGAGGCGAAAGTAACTTCATAACCATGACACAACTCCCACTACCTGACAGCGAAGCCGAAATGCTTTAGATAAAGCGAGACCTTTTTCGCAAAGATGCGTAACCCGCCATCCGTATCCATGCACGCAGGCAGAGGGATTGTGTCTCTACTGACCTTGACCCAGGCGGAGAGATCCAAGGCGCTCGCTAGAGTAGCCGTGGGAACAGCGGTCGACTCAGCCTGCTACGGTCATTAACACCACAAGTGCAGGCAAAACTCAGCAGCTCCGAATTACCTTTGCTATTCGTGTCTCTTGTCTCCCTTCCGAACGTTTTCTTATGGATTATAACTTTTTTTTTGTTTTCTTTAGAACACAGAAGTGGGTGGGTCGGGTATCGTATTTATCGGGTCTGTGTCTAATCGGCAGCACTGGCGAGAGAACACAGGTCACGACCGAGGTAGTTCCGCGCAGCAAACTCCGATAGCGCCACGCTGATTCTTGTCAGCGGCGCTCCCCCGCCGCTTGGCTACAGGCTTGCCTTGTGTCTTTGGGGCTGCAGTAGCTGCGGTGAGGAGTGGCAGACGCACGGCACAGCGGGAAAGCGCAGCGGCGCACGGGCGGTCGCTGCGGGAGAGCGCAGTTGCGTTTCTAGCAGCGCTTCGCGCGGTCGCCACTACGTGGCGCTACCTTCCTAACCCCCTTCGCCATTGGCGCGTTTAGTACCGCCCCCGCTTCAACGTCACGCCCAGTAGGCGTGGCTCTTTTTTTGCTTCTTCTCCTTCTCTTTCTTCTGTTACGCCCGAGACAAACATAAACGCAACGCCCGACTCTCCGTCGAAACTTCTGAGCGGCAACGAGGCGGCTACTTTTCGGGCCGGTTTTTTTTTTTTTTTTTGACGTCTCCTTTCGTTTCCTTATTTTTTGTTGTGTGCGAATGCAGCCGTCCCTGCATGTGCGTTGTGTGTGTTTGCGCATGTATGCCCGGGCAAAACGGGAACGGAAAGAGAAGCACATCGAAGCGGCGTTTGTGTTATAAGAAGTAGAGAAGACTTTCGACGTCGGCTGCCTTGCCGGTCGTTGCGTTTATATAAGTCTCTGGTCGTTTTGAGGCCGCCGCTCGGTTGGTGGGCGGTCGGGTGGTGTGGCAATTTATTCGCGCTCGGTGGGCATTCTCTCATTATCGTCGGGGCGGATAAAAAAAAATAAAGCCGCAAAAAACTTAGACTCGACTCGTGAGGAAAGGGAACGAAAACGAAGAAGCAAAAAAACTAACGTTGGGAAGTCGGACGGAAAAGAAAAAAAAAAAGATGCTTCCGAAGAAGAATAGGGGTGGCGGTGAGGGGTTCGAGGAGAAGAAACAAGCACCCCGGAGGCAAATTGAGAAGGGCAAAGCATGCCTCCGACTGACGACACAAGTACCAAAAAAAAAAAAAAAAAAAGGTGTATCAACGAACCGTGCACTAAAAATAAACGCCATTTTTAGATATCTCGCTCTCTTAACATGGCCTTTTGTTTGGGCGGAGTTCGACTACAGAGGAGACGAGTAAGTCGAGTGTTGCGTTCGTTCCGTGGAGCGCGTTCCAGATGATGCACGTCTTGCACTGTATAGACTTTTTTTTTTTTTTTCACGCAGGCAACGATTTCCCCGTTCTGTGAATGTTTATTCCTCGACGTTCCTCTTAGCAACAAAGTGCGTCGTATGGCATTGTTTATTTGTTTGTAACTTCACGGGGCATCCGTGGACGAATGCGACGATGTTTTCCTCGCAACCCATTCGCATATATGCTTTGGTCCGTGTTTAACAAACTTGTGCGCGCATTTTGATGGGCTTGTGTTGTGGTTGGGTTCGACAGTATGGAGATGCCCGAAATGCTTGGCTGACCGTGTGCGCGCTCTTTTTTGTTCACGTAGCGGAAAGATCGGGAGAGTTGACCAGATAGACGTCGATATAAATGTGGTGGTGTCGCTGTTTAATAAGCGTGTACACGCAAGAGTCTTTTATTTTTATTTCCGTGTTGCGTTCATTTTATTTGCCAATAGAGGCATACAAGAAATATTCATTAATATAAACCAGCAACACAGTTGTCCCGCTTTTTCGAATCGAAAACAGTGTGTGTCCTCATGTATTCAGTTCACTTTCTCTCCTCTCTCTCTCTCTTTCTCTCTCTCTCTCTCTCTCTCTCTCTCTCTCTCTCTCTCTCTCTCTCTTTATATATATATATATATATATATGTGTGTGTGTGTGTGTGTGTGTGTGTGTGTGTGTGTGTGTTTGTGTGTCTGTCTGTTGCCTGCTGTCTGTCTGTTGTCTGTCTGTCTGTCTGTCTGTCTGTCTGTCTGTCTGTCTGTCTGTCTGTCTGTCTGTCTGTCTGTCTGTCTGTCTGTCTGTCTGTCTGGTCCGATGTCTGTCTGTCTGTCTGTCTGTCTGTCTGTCTGTCTGTCTGTCTGTCTGTCTGTCTGTCTGTCTGTCTGTCTGTCTGATGTCTGTCTGTCTGTCTGATGTCTGTCTGTCCGGTCTGTCTGTCTGTCTGTCTGTCTGTCTGTCTGTCTGTCTGTCTGTCTGTCTGTCTGTCTGTCTGTCTGTCTGTCTGTTTTATCCGAAAGCACATAGCCAGACTAATATCGTACAAAAAAAAAAGAAGAAGCGTACTTTGAAAAAAAAAAAAAACGTTTGACGACTGTGTACAGAACAAATGTCCGACGATTTACTGTATATGTTCTCTATACTATGGGAGAGCATTAAGCTGTCCCAGCACTCAATGAGCTGCATCAAAGCTGCGAATAATTAATTTAGGAAAAATTTATCTGCACTGTTATCAAAGCATAAATTATGCTTGACAAATCAGTATTCAGAAATTCATCCAGCGTCTCACTGCACATCACAAAAACCAACAACACGCAGGTCGTGGGAACGAATCTCTGCTGCGGCGGGTGCATTTTCGATGGAGGCGAAAATGCTGTATACGCTCTTGGGCTGAGATTTGGGTGCACGTTAAAGAACCTGAGGTGGTCCGAATTTCCGGAGCCCTCCACTATACGGCGCCTCTCATAGTCATATGGTGGTTTGGGGACGTTAAATCCTACATAGCAATCAATCAATCAAACAAAGACTAACATTTTCACGTGGAGCGAACAGCGGAACTCGGATCAACATAATGACAAATGCATATAACTCACTACATAACAGCTTAATAGGCAAACCTAGATCATGCTCAAACTACGGTGACCAACGGTTAAGCTCACGTATACCAGACATCCTGAATCAATACCCAATCATACTACATTTATTGCAGAATGTAACATCAGTTAGTTCATTAAAAATAACGAAAGAACTCCTAACAGACAAAAATGACTCAATTAATCCTTAAAATTTTGTGACTTTATATGTCTTGTATTCATGTACTCCTTTGTTCTAATGACCTGTGATTGTTTATTAAATTTTGTATTGACACGCTTGAGTTATAGATAACCTTTTTCTTTTAAAAATTTCTGATCGGTACGCTCGTAGGTTTCTTCTTCTGTATACATAGGCGTGCCCAGTCATATAGGTTTTTTTTTTTTTTTCTCTAGTGGATGTTGACTATATTTTTGTGCATTTCTCTCGCAATAGCCGCGAGAGACCATTTTTATTTTCTTTCTTTTGTTTGTGGCTCAATATGAGTTCACGTTCGTTGTATCGATATCACTTTAAGACAGCTGTGTTTATATCTTTGTGCGCTTCTAATTTTCTTTATTCCTGTAATCATTCTGGATGCATGTACCAGTGTATTCTGTACGACGAATGCTTGTTTCTGTGTCTGTGATTTTGCTGCCAGAGTGGCACGACCTATAGTCAGGCAAAGTGTAACGATTTTGCCTTGAATAAGTTAGATGAACTGAAAAATTAGGTGTTTAGAAAAAGTATTCAACGATTTGGAGTACTTCGTACTGGACCATCAGCTATTCATGCATGAATAGCTGCTGTGAGCCGTCGAAAAATTCTTGATCACATCTGTGCTTAGAAAAAGTGTTTGTGTATTTAGAAAAAGAGGGTAACAATTTAGAGTACTAGGTACTCTACTATGAAGCCGTACCGTGGGCCTTACACTTGATGGGGCCCTGTTGACCAAAATTACGCCAAACACTCAGTTTCTGTCTCTCGCAACTATAGCTTCCCTCGATTTTAAAGGCCGTCCTTGTATCTGAGACACAATATGCACCCCACTTCCATGACCAAGGAACAACGGGTAGATTATCTAAGAACGAGCAAAATTATACCGTGAAAATAGTATTATTCCTAGACGAACTTTCTTTATTTTTGTAGCAACACCAATGTTGTGGTTTATGGTTGCAAACTCACCTCAGCTATATGGGGGTGCAGTCGGGAAATTGTCTCCCGCTAACGCCGGGACAGTGAAGATGCTTGGAATGGCGGGAGTTTAATCCAAACGTATAAGCGAAAGGTTGACGTTAATGTAAGGCAAAACGCGTAAGAATATTTAATGACGATAGTCATTGTAGGAATACTGCCATGAACAATTAACTTACGAAGTTGTCAAGCTTGTTCACCACGTCACAGAAACAGGCCACGAGGTCAAGTTTCAGTGGCTTCCTGGCCATTGTGGGATCAGTGGCAATGATTCCGCAGACAACGCGGCTCGCACATCGCACCAAGAAGAACACACCCTTCCGATTCTTTTGTCAAGGACTGACGCTGCAAAGCAACTTCGTCACCTGGCACGTAGTCTGAGTCTGCAGGAGTGGAACACCCCAAGTATAAGACATACGAGAATATACCAAATAAACCCTCGACTGGAACTTCGACCTCCATCCGGGCTTCGTCGACGTGAAGCTTCACTTCTTTGTCGCCTTTGGTTGAGGGTTGCCTTCACAAAAGCATATACAACTCTCATCGGATTGACCGACAATGCGGAATGCGACGTCTGCTGCACCAAAGAAGACATCGACCATCTGATATGCCATTGCCCTCGATTTGCCTCTGAAAGACAGAAGCTTTCGGACGCATTGCGACAATTGGACGATCGGCCACTCTCTGTGCAGATGCTACTGGAACACCGTCCTATAGCCTTTTGTCGGCTCAAAAAGCAGTCAAAGCTGTCTTGTGCTTTTTGAGGACTACAGGCCTATGTGACCACCTTCAACTTTTGTGTAGTGCCACCGCTGCATACGCGCCAGCCGATTGACTGACAATCCTCCTTTTTTTCTCTCTCTCTCTCTCCCTCTTTCTCTTCTCTTTCCTCTCTCTCTCATCTTTATGCCCCCTTCCTATTCCCCCAGCGTAGGGTAGCAAACCGGGCATGTACCTGGTTAACCTCTCTGCCTTCCCTCTTGTTGTTTATCTCCCCCCTCCCCCCCTTCAATAACATTTATGAACATCTGTCAAGACGATAGTCGTATTAGAGATACTTCATCGTAGTAATTTTGGTCCGTGTCCATATGTTCGTGAATCCGTGTGTCCAACAATGCAGCCACCATCGAGAGCCCTTGCCCAACGCCCAACCGTCAGTGTCTGTCGGCTGCCTTCATCAATCAAAAAGCAAATATTAAACATATTTGAGGCACAACATCAATACTTAGGTGTTAGGCATGCAGCCTGTCTTTTTGTTTCGAAAATGCAGTGATACGTAATTCTAAAGACCACAGTGTTTATATTACTGTGCGTGGACAAAAGCGGGAGCTTCGCTTCTACACGGTGCTAAAAACATGGCCTCCGGTGGGTACGCCGCGCATCCGCCATCTCGGAGGTCATGCTAAAACCTTTCGTTTCTTGACATTACTACCAGATTGCGCCATATCTCGCACAGCACCTCCCGACAGCTTTTCGACGCCCTTTGCAGGGAAGCCCGCAGGTACACTGCCAATTTATCACTCGAGTTTTGAAGTTTTCGCCACTCAGTATCTGCAAGCCAGCCATGTACTGCAACGGTCATCATCACGACGAGTCAACACGGTGTCAACTCTGCACCTTGCATGAAGTTAAGCCACAGAAATCGCTGACGTAGTCGGTCAATGACAATAATTCATCGTTGTTTACACACACACACACACACACATGTGCTTGCACATGCAACGCGGTGCCTGCATACTGACTCTTTTCACTCGTGCATTTCTCTCGAACTTGAAAGCTATACGTTATATATATGTCCATCCCTGCATGCACGCGCCATGCATACGCGAACGCACGCACTTGAAAAGCTGCTCGAAGCTGTCCGTTCTAGGCGCGGGCAAGCCCCCTATAGGAAAGCAGCGCATATACCAATATAAAAACGCGGCGCCCGGCCAAAAGCGCGCACAAGGGCAGCGCGGGCGCGTGGGTCTGGCCGCGTATGTATATAGACTGCAGCGACGCTCGGCGGCGGGCAGCGTCCGCGGGGCGAACGGGCGGGCGCGAGAGCCGATAAGGCGATCATTTATCACCTCGCCCCGAGGCATGGCTCGCCTGATAAGGCTCTCCTCGGGCTGGCTTCTGCCCCCCTCTCTCATTCGAGCGAGCACGCACGCGGAAACGCCTTCTTCTTTCTGCGCCGCTGAGAGAGAGAAAAAAAGAGCGGCACTTCTCTGATACGTTTGCCCGTCATTTGGCTGCCTTCGTTTGTCTCTCTATATCCATCTCTTTTAGTTTATATATACGCGAGATATATGTGACTGACCACTGTTGTTTAACTGGCTTACGTACCTCCCACTCTTTCGTTCTTTCATCTGTATAGTTGCGTGCATAGATCACATATGCGTGCAAGAGAGAATAGAGCGTATACACTACAGTATACGTATTGTTGCTTAGGGCAGCCACTAGGCGGCGCTTTGTCCGAACGTCGAGGCAAAATGGACTTTAAACGGGTAGAAATAACCAGGAGGAGGCTAACTTATGGGTGGCCACCATCGAGGCGCGAGTGATATTCAATCCTTCAACACACAGTGATAGCACATAACTTTGTGGCTAGGTGGCGTGAGCCACCACCCGATCTAAAGGGCACAGCCGGATGCATCCATCCATCCAGCACGAGGCGCGTGCATGCATGAACTGGACGCGTGAATTCTCGACTAAATATTTTAGCCGCCGAGTTGTTTAACCTTCGCAGGGTGCTTGCTCTTTGAGGAACGAAGGAGGCGAGAAACGGTGGTGGCTAGCCGCCGAGAGAGAAAAAAAAATGTGAGTTGTGTGTCGGTCCGTCTGTTCCACGGTCGGTTGTAAGTGAAGGCTTGCTTCTGAGTGCTCGTACCGTCTCTGGTGCACGTCGACAGTTTATGGAAGCTGATGCAAAGGGCGTCAGACGTCAGCATTCACGAGCTGGGCTTGGCGCTGATGCGAGCCTTTCATCACTTCAATTGGTGAGTTTGAGCAGTAATGCAGATACGTAGCTGATCGCTTATCGTGATCTCACCTGTGTATAGTTTAAAAACAAGACAAGAACACGAACACACGTCCTTGACTTTCGACGTCGTCAGTATTCCACCTCGTTTATCGATATTTCGAGGCTTGACACCTGATTGATTGCTCGAAAAGCTCCAACATGGATCGCCGCAGGACGTCTGAAACACTTGAAGGCGCGTCGCGATATGAAATTGAGCTTAATCCTGGCAGTCACGGTAGCGTGATAGCAATGTGCCTTATAGATTAAGGCAGGTCAATCAGAGTATTTTGCGTGCGCCAGCCAACTACGGAACCCAAGTGCTTACATAACTTCTATAGCCTTCTCAGCGGACATGCACAGGTCATATAAATCCTTCAGAAATGTGTATCGCTGAACTTGCAAAAAGAATGATAAAGCTTAGCTCCTATCATGTCCTAAGGATCAATAGGTTGCGTAAGAAATGATCTGTTCCTGTGGCTTAGTGATTTGTAATTTCACTGTTATTATTATTAGTATTGTTATTATTGTTATTATTATTATTATTATTATTATTATTATTATTATTATTATTATTGTTGTTGTTGTTGTTGTTGTTGTTGTTGTTGTTGTTGTTGTTGTTGTTGTTGTTGTTGTTGTTGTTGTTGTTGTTGTTGTAAAACTATGTACCTTGTTCACTTTGTATGAAACTGCGTTGGGTACGTATTAATACAGTACCGTGCTGTTTCCCTTAATTGATACATCCTCTGAGTGCGTGCATTCGGGCGTTGGGGTCACGTTAGGCAGAGCATCTGCTTTTTTTTTCTTCGCATCACGGTTATCTGAAATAAAGGGGTGAAATGAAAGAAAAATGAAATGAAATATTGCCCCGTACACGTGTCGGAAAGAGAGGTGCTGGACAGTTCCGCTGCAGCGTTGGCATGGCGACCGCTGTGGCGGGTGTTATTTTCGCAGTAGCGTGCAAGGCTGAAAACAAAAGCCCCGCACTCGATTTATTCGCTTTGGACAGATTACACAATTTAAGGATCACCACGGCCTGTTGTGTCGCGACTGTTCTCGGCGTGGAAAGCACCGAGTGCACTTTCGGACTTTCATAAGTGTCGCGCAATTAAACTCCGTATGGGATTTTTTGAATACCATTCAGGTTGTGTAAAGCGCGAGTGGAAATTTATAGCTCTCTATTACGGATTGTCAACATATTGTTTTTTTTAACACTCAGCCACTTTTTATGACGTAAAAATCACTTTTTTTTTCTCTCGCATACGGATAATTGTTGAAATGAAGTTACGCGCAAGCACCAACAACATTCACAAAAATTCGAAAACTGTTCAAGATGAACTTTGCTAAGGCACGTTGCCGGACTAGTTGGTTGAGATTCATCATTTCCACTGGTATAGCGCACCACGACAAAGACACACACAAAGGAGAGATGCACACACACACACATTGCGCTGTGTGTGTGTGCATCTCTCCTTTGTGTGTGCCCTTGTCGTGTGCACTATACCAGTGGAAATGATGTTCAAGATGTTTGCGATGTGATACCACAGATATGCATCTTTTGCATTTTGCGAAAGATTGCGAGATTCACCGACAATGGATGTTGAGCGATAAACTTCCTTCTTTAGCCCACCCCGAACAATGAAGTCACGGGGCGTCAGGATTTTGCAGGTCACTTTAGGGGGACCAAAACTTCCCAGCAGTTTCATGGAAAATGGGAAGGGAAGAAGACAAAGAAAGAAGGCAGGGCGCTTAACCAGAAAGACATCCGGTTGGCTACCCTGGGGGATCAGGTTAGGTGACAGAAAAATAGGGGAGGGAAAATAAAGAAAAGAGAAATAGGGAGAGTCAGTAAATTCACTGCAGCGTGTATAGAACTCCCGGACCGCAAGTCAGAGGCGGACTCGCTCGCTGGATTTCGTGCCGACCGGTTGTGCCTCCGCGATTTCCGACGACAGCGTATAGCTTTGGCCGACTGGCTCACCCTACTTCATTTCCTTACGCCGACAAGAGATCTCGCTGAGTGGCGCCCCATCCTCAGACTCCTGCGATCGTGTTCATTTTTCCTATCTTCTCCTTATTTCCGTGTCATCTCTGTCCCTGCGCCTCCCTATATCTCTGTACCTTTGATTCCTCCCTATCCTCTTAATCCCTCCTCACCACCGTCCCTCGTGAGCTACTGTTGAGGTATCGCACTATATATGATGCAGACAGTTACGGGGCTCACTTTGTTCTTCGTTTCTCCCTTTTGAGAATCACCCCCCCCCCCCCCCTAAGTCAGAGGCGTTCACGGAAACCCGTCGCCCTTAAAAAGCACAAGAGGGCTTTCACTGCCTTCTGGGCTGTCGAGAGATGTGGACGGTGCTGTAATAGCACCGGCACAGAAAGAGGCCTATCACCTGCAGTCACCGCAGTGCGTTGGCAATATACTTATATCTTTGAGGATGGCCGGAAAATGGAAAGTATGTACCGCATAACGTATGCATCTAAACGTTTCATTGAAGCCATGTCACTAATGGATGCAATCAGATGACATATGTAATAAATTATCTGACTGTAAGGATTGCAACGCTTCTTCTTTCACGATTACAAGTTTGGAATTGTAGTAATGCGCTCCGATGCAAACAAAACACAAGTTCTTCAGTCGTTAGCTTTCGCGATCTCCTGAACACTTTCTAAAAATGATCTCACGGCTGCAGTTTTAGGGGGTTTCAAACGTAATATTGCGCGTCCGCACAACCAGCAGATTTATTTTCTTCGTACCTCACGCGAGGACAGGCGGGCGGACGTGCAGAGGAGTTGTCGGGCGATGTGGTCTTTTGCGAAGTTATATATACAAGAGGTAGGATTTCCGTTGAGTGGAACTGAAAAGACGTCAGAGCTGGAACCAAATGTAGCCAAAGTTGTCATGTCATTTAATATTATCGTCAGATTTGTGGCCAAATAGAACAGGCGTCCATGATATATCCTCAACAGGCTTTAGTATTGATGAATGAGTAAAACCATTTTGAATAAGTAAAAGCAGAAATTCGAAAGTATAGCCAGTAAAAAGTCGTGGTGCATGCTTAGTGAAATTTTTCGACGCCAAACGGGTCGATAAGTAGCTAATCTGTTGCAAAGTATAGTGAACAAGGGAAACCCTGAGAAGAGTCACATTTGTTTTTCTGTTCAAGGAACGCGGCGACGGTATTGACGTATACAGGAGAGATAACGTGAGCCCACGGACACGGATGCTTTCCCGCCGCAAGGAAAGCCTCGGCGAATCGTCCCCGTGATTTTCTTCTTTCCTTCCTACACATTTACTAACCATTAGCCACGCCGGAGTAGGTTTGCACGCATCCTAACCCTTATTATCCGGGTTTTCTTGCCTCAGAAAAGACGAGAAAGAGATGAGACTGAGACACGAAGTTGAAATAATAAGATACAAAGACCTTATGGACAGAGGAATATAACAGCGTCGCACCATTCTGAAACGAAACGGGCGTGTACAATGACATTCCGTTCCGTTCCGCGGGGCCTCCCAACGTAGTTTCCAAATGAGACTGCCCGCTCCTACTATAAGAGACACGCTTGCGTGCCTCCCGCAGTTGTCTGGGCGAAACACACGGCGTTTTCACCGCACTCTTCGCGCAACGCTGCCGCCGATGACGACTGTACAAAGGAAAAGAGGGTGAGGGGGGATGAGAAGGATCCAATCAGAACACTCGACTGAGCCTCCAAAAGTCGCTTTCCGTGAGCGAAACGGCCGGCCAATGGGCGGACGCCCACGCGTTCCGTATACACTTCTCGTTTGACCAATTGCGTCGCACCACATTTACACAATGGACGTTCCGACCAAGCGTCGCGTGTTTCGACGTCGTTAGCGTCGCGTAATTGAAAACAAGAAAAAGGGCAGCCTGCGTGTGTATACGCACAATAAGAAAGGACACGAAAAAGTATGAATGTACGAGACCGGGAGAAAAATGAGATCTCCATATGCGTACGACTCTGTGAGTGCTCTACGATCGAGGGCCGGGGTCTGTCCCCCCCCACAAGTACTCAAAGACGGCTGTATGCATAGCGGGAACGCATATACTACGGCATAATGTTGCCGTCCGTGTTGCATCTGTATATACCTACGCAATGCGTGTATGAATACGGTATCCGGTGTGGCGAGAGCTGGCCGTATTTGAGTTCAACCTCAGGGATCTGGCCCGTGAAGCCATGCCCTAGCCAGTTCCTGTGTTTGAAAGTTTCCTTCGAAAAAAAAAAAAAATCGTGGTCCCTTAATGGAGGCCGGCTATCGGACATTTCCATCTTTCTCCATCGACGGCTATTGGAACTCGTACAGGGAAACGTTTTATAAACATTTTGTGGCATTACACAATCGCCACGTATCGACGGCTTTACACAGTCGTGGGTCGCGAGAAGGTATTGTTAGTTTTCGGCGATGATATGGCAGAGTTGAATGCATATGAAGTAATCGAAAAACGACAGGCATGCACGGTCACTCAATGAAACTTGGGGATGGTACATCCGGGGCACACGGCCCCCGTCTCTAAACTGCACCATGCATGCTTGTCCATGCATGTGTCGTCCATACGTTAGTAACTGAACCAAGCATCAACGCCATAGGCAAGTGTGCGTTTCCTCTTATCGATCTGTTGTTCCTGAAAAGCGGCCGGTATAGATCATTATGAAGATGGACAGATATATCGACGAAATTTTTCAAACGTTAATATCCTGAACGAGTGTGGCAGGCTATTGATTGCACACACATATATTGTATACGCTGACCATTTTCTCAAAAAAAGGATTGCACTGCAAGTACACCTTCTAAATACGCGTGAGTTATAAGGACTGCTTGCTTTCTTTCAAAGCCGGCGTAAGGATCCCTAAACAAGCTTTAAAAATACAAAAAAACACGAGTGCGTTATTCTTTCTAGCACTTCCCGCACTTTCGGCTTAATGCCTTACGCTCTGTTCACGTTGCGCCACGTGGAAATAAGCTCTTGATTGGTCCATATACCAGAAATATCCGTTGCAAGCTATCTTTCTCATAATATATCTTGCAGTCACACGAAAGTGCTGCCATGTCTCGCGTGAGAGTCCTGTGTGATCAGTTGATTTCATTTCCGTTTGCGCGTTTTTGAATGTGAAAGCAAAGATATATATATATATATATATATATATATATATATATATATATATATATATATATATATATATATATATATATATATATATATATATATATATATATATATATTTATATATATATATATATATATATATATATATATATATATATATATATATATATATATATATATATATATATATATATATAAGGGAAAGAAGTGTATACCTAAGGGCTCGTTTTTCCGTGTTTTTAACACAAATAATAATGAGATATAACAGACAGTAATGCCAAGGAATGTACAGGGGAAGTTATTAACATTAATGGAATGTAAATAAGAAGAAAGAAAAGTGGATGAAAAAATTACCAACTGTAAGCAGGAATCGAACCTACGACCTTCGACAGGTTCGATTCCTGCTTACAGTTGGTAATTTTTTCATCCACTTTTCTTTCTTCTTATTTACATTCCATTAATGTTAATAACTTCCCCTGTACATTCCTTGGCATTACTGTCTGTTATATATATATATATATATATATATATATATATATATATATATATATATATATATATATATATATATATATATATATATATATATATATATATATATATATATATATATAACAGACAGTAATGCCAAGGAATGTACAGGGGAAGTTATTAACATTAATGGAATGTAAATAAGAAGAAAGAAAAGTGGATGAGAAAATTACCAGCTGTGAGCAGGAATCGAACCTACGACCTTCGAATAACGCGTTCGATGCTCTTATTCGAAGGTCGTAGGTTCGATTCCTGCTCACAGCTGGTAATTTTTTCATCCACTTTTCTTTCTTCTTTCTTCTTATTTACATTCCATTGGTTCTAATAACTTCCCCTGTACATTCCTTGGCATTACTGTCTGTTTTATCTCATCATATTGTGTTAAAACACGGAAATACGAGCCCTTAGGTATACACTTCTTTCCCTTATATATATATATATATATATATATATATATATATATATATATATATATATATATATATATATATATATATATAACGGCATGCAACCAAAAAAAAAACGACATATCCTCATAGGCTTCGTAATTAGGCATAATGTAGTTCACGTGTCTTGATTGATGAAGAAGTAAGTGGCGAGGGGCCGGTAGCGCCTGCACGAAGGGCAATGAAGGCGAGGAAGAAGCCACTCTTTCGTCCTGGAACTCGCAGTGGTTTAGGGGTCGCTTATGGCAAACCACGTGGTGGTCGTTTGAAGTATAGCCTCGACTTTACTGCGAAAGCCATTCAGTGCTCGAAATTTTGTTTGCCTTGTCCACACGTATATATACGTCTATCATCTGATGACATGTGGGGTTTAACGTCCCAAAACCACCATATGATTATGAGAGACGCCATAGTGGAGGGCTCCAGAAATTTCGACCACCTGGGGTTCTTTAACGTGCACCCAAATCTGAGCATACGGGCCTACGCCTCCATCGGAAATGCAGGCGCCGCAGCCGGGATCCGATCCCGCGGCCTGCGGGTCAGCATATACCTTAGCCACTGTCTCAGCGGGGCGCGTCTATTATCTCTACTACACACTGTGACAACTGTGGTTAGATTGCGTCGAACATATTTTGTTAGACTACCAGGCATACAGAGAACAAAGATCTTGGTTCTGAAACAGGGTGTATACGTCCAACTTTGCACAAACTGCTATAGATCTCGAAAAATATATTTGGACCTGCTTCTCTGACTCAGCAATTAACGACCATTTTAAAATTTTGGATCAGACTACTAGAGGGCGCCAAATAATAGATAAAATGTGTCGCAACTTGCATCATGGACATCATGTGGAGACAATAGAGTTTCCTAATATACACTAGAGGGAACTCTGGCGCTATATAGTGTCTATGGGAGCTGCAACGCACGGCGCTTCAGCGAGCATAGGAAGGAGTGGTAGTACACACATTTGTCTAATATTCGTACTTCTGGCCTGCTTTTGGCTCCGTGTGTGTTCGTGTAGCTCGGAGCTGTTTTCCTACGAAACAAGTATTAGCAAATGTTCAGCGGTTGCACTTCACCGTTTTATTTTTTTAGACTTACTTTCCGAATCGGCCCACGAAGTTCAAAAGGGTTCAATCTTTCTTTCAAAACAAAACCGAAACACAACAATAAACGAAGCCGCAAGTACACAGTAAAAATTTTTACACCCAGAAGGGTGTAAATGAGCTTGTCCCGTGGACGACACCCTAAGGGTGTTAATTCAGCACCTTCCAAAAAGGGTGCTTTACCATGCACCCTTAGAATAGGGTGTACATGTAAAAAAACTGTAGGGTGTTAAAAAAACACCCTTAAGAAAGGGTGCCTTCGATGTCCATCACTTTTTAGCACCCTCTGAGGAGGGTGCGAGAAGGGTGCACAAGGGTGTTGAGCGCCCATGGCAGCGGTGGCGACTACTGCCACCAATAGATATCAGCATGCACTGATTAAACACTACTTGAAGAAAGTAATCCTGTTTATCGATGGTGCACCACCTGTCGAGCTCCATTCATTGCGTGTGGGCAAAAATATAAACGCGTACAATCGTGTATGAACTTGTGCTGGATCTATATATACTTCAGTGTATATGCATAATGTGCGTTACAGAAAATGAAGCCTTGCTGCCCTTGCATATTGCGTTTATTTAATAGGCAAATAAAACATAAACTTTTCTTCTGCCACACAACTTTTTCACCAGATATACGTTCATGTATACGTACACTACACATGCAACACCTCAAATGTTTATTATATTTTTTTCAGTTTCACTTTATTGACAATTCTTTGCAACATACAATTACACTGGTTTCAGTTTAGTATACTGCTTCAAGTACATAGAGACTACAAATGAAATACACGCTAATATATCCCTATAATTCTTTCAGGTATCTACAATCCCAGTGGTTTCCAGTTTAATACTCCTTCGTGTACACAATCGGTTAATAGGAATGAAATACAGGCAAATATATACTTATGATTCTTTCAAATATATACAATCACCATGATTTCACTATATACGCCTTCATGTACACAATCGTTCCCAAGAAGTGATGCACACAAAAATATATATGGATAGTGTTTTCAAATGTATACAATCACAGTGGTTTAAGCTTTGTATTCCTGGATGTATAACAATTGGTCATGAGAAATGATGTACATGCAATCATATACGGGTTTCCGCACATATAACTTTAGCGAATACTTAAGAAACCAATACAATGATCAGAAACACAATATGCTAAAAACGAACACAAAACTGAGTCAGGACACACAAAAAACAAAAGAGGTAATGCATAATTATGGCTAATGACACAGCTGGGTCACTTTATGCCAAATGTCCCAGCCATTTTGGCAACCATCTCAAATGTATTCGAAAAACCCGTGCTGCATTGAAAATAGTGAACTTCTGGAATATTTAGGAGAGGAAAAATATTTGGTCACGTGGCTGCCTTCTGAACTTTCTGGAATGCCGTCTAGGTGTTGTATGTGAAAAATTTTATTTTAAAAGCACCGCTCCTTCTTTCCATACGAAACTCCGTCTACGTGTTACGTAACAAGAGCTTAATTTGGGAGAGTTGGTTCATCGTGGTTGTGTGCTAGTCACAGCGCGACAGCTTTAGGAAGAGACAGAAAGGACAGGAAAGAGCACAGACTGTCAACTGAATTTAATGAATGTGCTACGAGCGCTTTTATACAGAGTACAAGAACCGTGTTCATGCGCGACGACACGTGTGAGCACTACAAAATAACTTTAACTGTGAAAATACTCCCTCTCGGAAAGGATAAGTGAACGTGTAGTGATGCACTGATCATTGGTTTACCTGATAAAAAATATTTCTACAAACGTTAAATTGGCATTAAGTAAACCTATTCTAGTGACGAATGGGGCAAGATTGACTATTCCTGTTGCTGTTTAGTACACACACTTTTGAAAGCTTGCAAGGGGTGGAAAAGAACACGCTAATATCATATCTGCTGGCTATTTTTCTAGTTGTGAGACACGTGATGTGGTATAACATGCAAAGGCTTTGGTCATTGTTTTTTGTTGGTCCTGTCTTCTTTAACTTTACTTTCTGCAGGAGGGTTTTGCAAACGGGTGTGAAGATTCTGTTGGGATACCCAGCATCTTTTAGTCTTTTAATCTGGTTTTTAAGCCTGACCTCACCCTTGTGCTAACATGACTTCTGAAGGGTGGCCTGAATACATGTGGTATCAATTCCTCTTTCTATTAATTTTGAATGCCCACTATCAAAAGGCAGAACATTCTTAGCACTCCTGGGCTGATAGCACCAGCCAATACCCCAACAGCATCATCACACTTGTTTGCGAAACCCTCCTGCAGAAAGTAAAGTTAAAGGAAACAGGACCAAAAGAAAAAGAGAATGACCATTCACCTTTGCATGTCACATGGTACTACGTACATAAGGTGTCTCACAATATTAGGAAAAGAGCCAGCAGATATGACATTGTTGTTTTCCACCCCTTGCAAGCTTTCAAAAGTGCATGTACTTACAGCAACAGGAATAGTCAATCTTGCACCATTCGTCACTAGAATAGGTTTACTGAATGCCAATCTAATGTGTATGAGATACTGCTAACACATGGAAAAGTAAACATAGGACAAACTGGGCAATGCTTCAATGATCAAGCAAGACAGCATGCTTCAAATGTTAAGAAGGGCTATAGTAGTCTCATGGCCGGACACCGTAAAGAATGTAAGTGTAGTCCTAGGTTTCATAAAACACGGTTTTAGAAAAAAAAGCAAGTAGAAAAATGAGAGATTTTAGAACTCTTTATCAGGAAGGCCAAGGATCAATGCATCAGTACACCTTCACTTATCTTTTCCAAAAAAGAGTATTCTTTTCTCGGTTAAAATTATTTTGTCATGGTCACACATGTGTTGTTGCAGATGAGCCCTGGTCTTGTGCTCAGTATAAAAACGCTCGTAGCACCTTCAATAAAATTCAGTTGACAGCGCTCTTTCCTGTCCTTTTTGCGATAAGATTTTTATTACAGAAAAGAATTTCATTTTCTTACAGTTTAGGTATAATGATGAGTTTTCATTGTATCACAACATGGAGTAAATTGCATCTCAATACGGACAAAAATCACGATTTTGTGAAATTCGTGATATTTTTTCCTATATTTCAGCAGCTTGAGAGGTATAAAGATATTTTTTCCTGAGAATATACCTTCTGTGGAGTAAGTATTCACTGCTCAGATATTCATACAAAGTGCAATATTGCAATAAAAAATGCAAACATAACAATTTTGGCTTTATTCTTGGAAGCGAATGTGGCAAAAAAATTGCACTATTATTATTGAGCTTCAAATACGTTACAGATGCACATTTACTTAACAGGTAGACCGAATCTGCTTTAGAAAAAATAAGCGGTAGTTTTAAAACAAAATTTTCCACAAACAGCACACAGACGGCATTATGCCAGCAAGTTATAAGCCAGCCACATGAACAAAACTTTTTTTCTCGCTGAAGTATTCTAGCAGTTCACTGTTTTCAACGAAGTAAGTCAGCACATTTTTTTTTTCAAATACAAATCAGATGATCGCCAAAGTGGCTGGGACGTTTGGCATGGAATGGTCCAGCTATATTTAAGCAAAATAATTTACACAAATAACAATATTTGTTCATCTACCATGAACACATTAGAAAAAGTTGTTCAGGCATTGTGACACTAAAATTTTCAGCGTCGTACTGCCTGAACAACTTCTTTGATAAACTCCAAACTCACGCCGAGAAAAAGCCGCTCAATCACGGTGGTTGTTAAAGGCCTTGCGGCCGTAGACAATGTTGAAAATAAAAATCAACTCATCAGTGCTGTAACTCCTTCCTTCTTCGTCATTACTGACACGGAACATTTTTCGGTTATCCATGTGGAGGTTCAGGAAGTAGGCTTGCTCTAGGCTGGGTCCAGGGTAGACTACGCAGGACATCAGCGGCACCCTCTCATCCTGTAATAAGAGCAAATATGACTTCTCATAAAAAATTTTCGTGCTGTTCTGGCAGCACCATATATAAAGAATGTGTAGTGTGTATCCTTCGAAATGGCGTGTAATTGACATTACACTGAACTCGAAGCATACAACCCATACATTCCAATAATTTCGTATGATAAAGATAAGAGTTTTCCAGCATACAGCGAATTCCCGAAATGAGGTGAAGTGTAAGACTGCAGCTCAAAAATGGCACTTACGAAAGCCTGAACTCACTTAAGAATCAAATTCCTTCTAGGGTAGTGAGCCAGTGTGAAAAACAATTCTTAAAGTACAACGTTTAGAACATGTAGCATTACTCAAAACGCACAAGAAACTTACCTCTTCATGTACAAACAGTGAAGACATCTCTGCTTTCTCTTTTACATGAGAACAAATGATCTTGGGCGTGGCACTAGCGAAGAGGTCTGCAAAAAAAAAGTAAAAGATTTACTTACTTAAATCACGCCTCTAACAATCTGAGGAATTGTTACAAGTCACCAATCAGTGCAATTCTGACTGCCTCTATAAGGGCATCAAAAATGAACAATTTTCTCGTTCTTTCTACTCTCACAAGACGCTCCGTCAATGGAATCTAATCCAAATTTGACGCTGTGCTTCCTATTTGCCTGCTTTCTAGACGTAGGGCTGCGAACATGTGTTTTGTGCACCTAATCTAGCACAGAAATTCGTCATCTATAATTCAATCATCTTAATTCATTGTTTTTGATAAAAGATGTGATAGCTCGTCCAGTTTTTAAAGAGTTGCGGGCCTGCAATAGGCACTGCCTTGCACGTATGAAAGTACTTCTTTAAAAAAAAATTCAAAGCTTGCTTTCAGAAAAAGCGTCTGGCATATTTCGACAACCAAGCCCATCCTCTGATGGCAATCAGGGGCACGCTATTAGCGATTATTGACTACGAGATTTACAAACGTAACCCGTGCCTAAATACTCAGTTAAACACAATCACGCAAGTAAGAGCGCTCGAACGACACCAACGCGCGCGGACGCCGACTACGTTGCAGCAGCCATGACTTATGCTAGAGAAACCGCACATAGCTCCAACAGTCACGTATACTTTCTCGATTCTGTTACAACGCCGAACATTATCGCAGATGAAAGCGAAGCACGAAAACAGCAAACAGAAACGAGGGAAAACAACGCACGGCGATGGCCACAACAACGCGCCTTTGGAAGTCTGCTAGATCTTTCCCTGTTGCTGGTGGCACTTGTCCTAAATAGCTTAAAAGACCGAGGCACACGTGCTGGGAGCATCGCGGCATATCAGCACCTCCAACTATACCGTCTTTAAGCAAAAAAAAAAAAGCCATTTCGCACAGTGCGCCTTTGTACATAATTTTTGCTTTTTCTTTTTTTTTGCGCTTACACCTACAGAAGCACGTTGCACATATGAGTATCAATAGAAATGTTATTACGATGTAGCCCAAAGCACATCTTAAAACAATATCAATCACTTTGTGCAGTGTAGAGACAATGTGCGATCAGCAACTAATCCCGCCCTTGTTAAGTGATCACATCACTCACTGTATGAGTGATGCAGGCACTTACACAACATCGCGCATAGCAGTGTGAACTCGTTAAGTCCCACGTTTAATCGGGCATCTGCAACAGGCCCGCGAACGCATGCTGTTGTAAATGGCTGGCAGCCTACTTCGGCAGAGCTGTTGCAGGCGCCCAGCTAGCGCTGTATGATTACTATTTACGAAAACAGTACACTCACCGTTAACATGCCCACGTTGTCCGTGCCCGCCACTCCATGGATATTCCTTAATCCGAGCGTCACTTCGAACACGGTGTCATGCGTGACCACCGTTGAATATGCGCCTGTTCGCTAGAACACACACAGCGACCAAGACCCCCGACCAACGCAACGCATTTGAAAGACTGATGAGACAGAGAGGGCAACACTGAGAGAGAGAAGGAGGAGGCACTGGCGGCGGCGTGGCGGCGCCGCAGCTGTCGACGCAGGTGTGCGGTGACGCAACTCTTCGCTTATCTACGCCGCCGTTGTGGGCGACACGCTGGCCGGGTGGAGCGGGGGGGGGGGGGGGGGAGGAGCGGCAAACCCGCCAAGACGGCGCCGAAAGGCAAAGGCTATGGCGCATACGGCGGACGGCCGTTCAACGCGGAATGACTCCTTGTAAACGGCCACTCTCCTTCCAGCCAGTCGCACAGCGACGCAGGTTATTTACCAGCCTCGGGTTCTTTGAGTATTTTGACGGAATGCGATTGCAGTGGGCAAAAAATAGTGAAGCAAAACTTGCGCAAAACAAAGCGCACCATGGAATGGCCAGAAACAATAATTATTTCGTCCTTGGTGGCATTAGCGGGAGAGCATCGCTACACCTTTTTCCAGAGAAATTTCTTTTTGCATTGTCTGTGTCAGGCGATTCCGCGTATGGTGCCGCAAACACTGAATGCGTAGTCGAAGCTGGAACAAATTAATCCACAGTAGCGGATGCTTAGAAGGCTTGTCATGCACCACGAAACGTTCTGAGGTTGTTATAACAAACTTTTTGCTGACCACATGATCAGCACATAATTCCATATGGTTGCCCAATGAGCTAGCTAAGCACCTGTAGCAAAGGCAGTGCACGTTCTTGTTAAACGTTGTTAATATAAACGATGGTTGTGCATAAGTGCAGTGACAGCTTTCCGTGTAAATTGGTCATAACCCACGTTTTCGAGCGTAGAAGCGCCTCAACGGAGCTAATCAGTTACCACAGCAAGTTCGTAAGCAATGATGAGGTACGAAAATGTGCAGCTGTTTTCCATGTACTGAATAGTTAGTGTACAGTGCTTTGACCACCGCCATTTCTTAAGCCACCTCCCATATAGACAGACTCCCAGTCTGAACAGGTGTGGGACCTTAAACACTAAGAAGCAGTGCCCCCCCCCCCGCACACACACACGAAATTTGAGGGCACACGGGCTGATGCACACGCATACTTATTCACAGGCGCACACACATACACGTATACACACATACGGCAACACACACACGCGACCGTAAACGCACGCATACATGGGCATACACATGTGCACAGGCACGCTTAACACAAGCACGGACTCGCACATACACGCGGCACGCACACATGCACGGGTGTACGCACAATCGCGCTTACACGCGAACACATGCGCAGGCTCACGCACACACACCCATACTCGGGCGAACATTATGTTCCTGTATATAATCCACAGCAAACATGTAGCTTATAACCAACGCTAAGGTGAGCTTTCGTAACGTGGATTGCAGTTAATTGCCATTAGAGATGAAACGCGATTTGCTTCTGCTGGCATTCTGCTGTATTCGGAGAGCACCTTCACACATTGTAAGTCAATTAGGCCGTCATTTAACGCAAGGTCCACATACTCGTGCAGTAGCTACGCTGCTCGGCCGCCAATCCGAAGGTCGCGGGTTCGATGCCGGCCGTGGCAGTCGAATTCAGATGCAGGCGAAAAAGTAGAAGCCTGTGCACTGCGCGATATCAGCGCCCATTAAAGAACACCAAATGGTCAAAATCTCTAGAGCTTTCCACTACGACGACCCTCTTAATCGCATCGACGTTTTTGAGACGTAAAATACCAAATATTATAATTATGTGTTCGTATGCTGCATATTCCATCTGATGAATCGTCACCTACACCCTTCTCAGGCACAAAAGCACCCTTAGAGCCTATTTTAGGGTGCTATCGAGGCAAGCACCCAAACAAATGGGTGCTTTTTTTTCAATCGACCATTTATGGGTGTTAAAGGGTGTTGCAAAGGGTGCTTTCTCGTAAAAGCACCCTTTTTACACCCTTTTGGGTGTAAAATTTTTTACTGTGTACGATTCGCCGCCCGCAGGTATACGAAGAGTAGGCAAATGTGTGTGCTACTCATCATGCATGGTCGCTGAACGATCGCAGCGCCAGAGTGCCCTCTAGTTAACTTTAGGAAATTTTATGGTGGAGACAAGCGGATATTGCGATAGTGTTTTCTCTTCGTTTTTCTTTTCCTTCTCTTTGCCTGCCCTTCTTCTCCTAAGGCCTATTGGTCTTCAATCCTTTTTCTATCCAGAGTAACATGTATAGGCGTCTTACTTATGTGCGCTGTCAGAATTTTCTGCTTTTTATTAAAGAGTTTGTTAGCCAAGATACAATTATGAGGGACGCCATAATAATGAGGCACGCGAGATTCGTTTTTGATCACCCTGAGTTTCTCATGCGCACCGATATCCAAGTGCATGCATGGGTCGTTCTCGCATACTGCATCTATCAAGTAGCGATCGGCGTGGCTGGGAATTGAACCCGCATCCTTGACCGAGCAGCGCAACACAGTTCCATATTCTATTCCACGCCTACTGGCACTGCACCACAGCCATTGCGCCACAACGCCAATGACTCCGCTCTAACATACTTACATTAAGTGCGAATCTGCGCGAAAGAAACTCCACGGGGGCAATCCTCCTGAACCATTTCCTAACTGTGTTAGAAGAGGTCAGTAAAGCCTCACCTTAGAGCTCAGGCCTGGACTTGGGTTTCAAAAATAAATCCTTTTTTTTTATCTTGTCTGCTCGAACATGAGCGTACGTGAGACGTCATACACTCATTCTGCCGGGAACTACATGAATAAACGCATTCCTCTCAACGCAGAGGCTGCATGTGCTTTGTTAGTATCAAATGTTCAGCGTGCTTGAATTATTTAAAGCTAGGCTAAAAGGCACATGCCAAAAACACAATACTTCGCGGAATAACCAAGTCAAATTGATTCCTTATTGCCAGAACACAGGATATGTGAGAACATCTGCAGAAACGTTGTGAAAGAGTTGCGGTTTTGACGAATAGCATGCAGGCAGCCCCTCGTTCGTGTAGTAAGTTCTGTTATTCGTGGCATTGTCGTTTAAAATTTCTTACTGGGAAAGGCTACTCTGTTCGTCTAAGGAGGCTGTTGTCTACGGGACGGCTCAGTGCTCTCTCATAGTTAAGTAAGAAGTACTCGAAATCGTTAAACATTTTTTTTCTAAACGTTACTGTGAATTTTCGGGGACAGCTTTAAGCTCTCCCACAGTACAGTACCAAGTACTGTAAATCGCTAACCAATTCTTCTAAACACACAGTTAGTCATTATAGAAGGTCATCCTCCTGTCTTCTGCGTCACTTCCTAGAGTGGCTTGACCTACTTTTTGTGGCCTTCCCTTAGTGAGGTTCAAGGGACGGCTTCGTGCTCTCCAATAGCAAAGTAATTATTACTCTAAATTGTTACCCACTTTTAAATGCGAAGCATTCCTTAGCGAACCTCGGCGACTTTGAGCGCATCTATCTATCTAGCTGCCTAAGACTTTTAGCTCTCCTGGCCGTTTCGATAATCGTATCAATACCAAACTTGGTATGGCATAACATGACTATATGATGAGCATATTTGACTAGTCATAACATGAAAATCATGGCATGTATGTTATGAATGTCATGATTTACATTTAATCTTCTTGCTGCGCTTGCGGTGGTGTCGTTCACATGACATGTCGCAAAACTGTTATGGTATGACATGATTGCATGGCGAACACAAGCGACAGACCCTAACATCAAAATATTGACATGCGTGTCATGAAACAACGTGACTACATGCCACGCTTATCATGCGCTGGTGGCCGTTCCGCTAGCTTCACTTATACAAAATTTGGCATTACGGGACGGGAATGGATGACGAAGGCATAAGACTCAGGTGCAAACATGATAGACATGAGATGAGTGTCATGTAACAACATGACTACATGCTATGCTCATGATGCGTTCGCGGCCGTTTCGCTATAGCTTCACATATACCAAATTTGGTATTACGTACGGGACGCGATCGGACTACATAGGTAAATGACGCATCCAAACACGATAATCACGACATGCGTGTTATGTAACAACATGACTATACGCCACACTCATGATGCGCTCGCGGCCGTTTCGCTATAGCTTCACATATACCAAATTTGGTATTACGTACGGGACGCGATCGGACTACATAGGTAAATGACGCATCCAAACACGATAATCACGACATGCGTGTTATGTAACAACATGACTATACGCCACACTCATGATGCGCTCGCGGCCGTTTCGCTATAGCTTCACATATACCAAATTTGGTATTACGTACGGGACGCGATCGGACTACATAGGTAAATGACGCATCCAAACACGATAATCACGACATGCGTGTTATGTAACAACATGACTATACGCCACACTCATGATGCGCTCGCGGCCGTTTCGCTATAGCTTCACATATACCAAATTTGGTATTACGTACGGGACGCGATCGGACTACATAGGTAAATGACGCATCCAAACACGATAATCACGACATGCGTGTTATGTAACAACATGACTATACGCCACACTCATGATGCGCTCGCGGCCGTTTCGCTATAGCTTCACATATACCAAATTTGGTATTACGTACGGGACGCGATCGGACTACATAGGTAAATGACGCATCCAAACACGATAATCACGACATGCGTGTTATGTAACAACATGACTATACGCCACACTCATGATGCGCTCGCGGCCGTTTCGCTGGCTTCACATATGCCAAATTTGGTATTACACGGCTTCAATGGATGACGAATGTATGTGGCTGGTGCAAACATGATAATCATGAGATGCGTGTCATGTGAAAACATGACTACACGCCACAGTCAAGGCAGCAATACAATTCGACGTGGCGCCGGCGTTCGTTTCGTCGCGTCACGCCGGCGTTGCCACGCCAGGCGCCGCTCCTGCCATATACTCGCAGCTAGGAGCGCGATGCGTTGCTTTCACGCATGCGCGTTTTAGAGCGTCCGGCGTCCCTCCGTTTCGAAAAGAGGCAGACGCAGTGCTGTCTGGGTAACGCATTGGCGGGAAATGCAGCATGTCGCCTTTCGCGCCGGTTGCCATCGCGTCACGCCGACGGACGCTGGTCGCGCCGGTCGCGCTTGGCGTCAAACTATAGAGTGCTCGTGTTTTGCTAACGTAGCGTCGCTGTCAACGTTACGTTGGAGTACATTGGGCCCTTCATGACGCATTCGACGCCGCTTCGCTAGCTCCGCATATACCAAATTTGGTGTTACGAGACGTCAATGGATGACGAATATATGACTGGTGCAAACATGATAATCATTACAAGCGTGTCATGTAAGAACATGACAACATACCACGCTCATAGCGTGCTCGCGGCCACTTCGCTAACTCCACATATACTAAATGTGGCATCACGTGACGTCAATAGATGGCGAAGGCAAACGATACATTCATAAATGATAATCCTGACACGGAAGTAGTGTATGGCATAATTTACCTCGACCTCATAGCGTTCTCATGATTTGAAAGTGGCATATCAACCTTCCTCATTCGTGTTTCGCATATCATAGATTCCCACTGTACGTGGGATCTGCCTTTTTTTTTTTTTTTTTGAACACACGGGCTCCTATATCCGTACTTGGTGCTAGATAGCGGAACAGAGATGGCTTTGTACTCTCGCATAGTGCTCTAAATCGTTAAATAGTTTTTAAATGTGACGCATTTCTTAGCGAACTACGGTGGCTTTGAGCGTATCTATCTCTCTATCTATCTATCTATCTATCTATCTATCTATCTATCTATCTATCTATCTATCTATCTATCTATCTATCTATCTATCTATCTATCTATCTAATCTATCTATCTATCTATCTATCTATCTATCTATCTATCTATCTATCTATCTATCTATCTATCTATCTATCTATCTATCTATCTATCTATCTAGCCGCCTACGACATTTAGCTCTTCTGGCCGTTTCAATAATGATATCGATACCAAACTTGGCACGGCATAACATGACTGTATGAAGAACATATTAGTCTAGCCTTAACATGAAAATCATGACATGTATTTCATTAACGTCATGATTTACGTTTCATGGTTCTGCAGCTCTTGCTGTAGTTTTGTTCACATGGCATGTTGAAAAACTGTGATGGTATGGCATGATTGCATGGCGAACACAAGCGACATACCCCAGCATGACGTGCATGTCATGTAACAACATGGCTACATGCCATGCTCATAACGCACTCGCGGCCGTTTCGCTAGCGTCACATATACCAAATTTGGTATTACAATACGTGAATAGATGACGAAGGAATGTGAGTGGTGCAAACATTATAATCATGAGATGTCTGTCATGTAACAACATGACTACATGCCACACTCATGATGCACTGGCGGCCGTTTCACCAGTCTCACTTATTTGGAATTACGGGACGTGAATGGATGATCAAGGTGTGACACTGGTGCAAACATGATAAACATGAGATGCGTGTTTGCTATAGTATACGTTCGTTGCTACGCTCATAATGCGCTCGTGGACGTTTCGTTAGCTTCACATGTACTTAACTCTGTATAACGTGACGCGAACGGACGAAATAGGTAAATGACACATTCAAACACGATAATCACGACATGCGGGTCTTGTAAGAACATGACTACATGCCACACTGATAATGCGCTCGCGGCCGTTTCGCTAGCCTTACATATGCGAAATTTGGTATTACGTGACGCCGATGATTGACGAAGGTATGTGACTGGTGCAAACATGATAATCGTGAGATGTGTGTCATGTGAGAACATGACTACATGCCACAGTGAAAGCGCCAATACATTTCAACTTGAGGCTGTATGCGTGCTCGCTGGCGTTCATTTCGTCGCGTCACGCCGGCGTTGCCACGCCAGGCGCCGGCCCTGCCATATACTCGCAGGCGTGTGCCGAGCTGTGTTGCTATGACGCATGTGCATTTCAGTGCGTCCAGCGTCTCTCTGTCACGAAAAAAGGGAGACGCAGTGTTGTCTGGGTAACGCATCGGCGCCACATGTAGTATGTCCAATTTCGCGCCGGTTGCCGTGGGGCCGCGCCGACGGACGCTGGTCGCGCCTGGCGCCGACTATAGAGTGCTCGCGTTCTGCTAACGTAGCGTTACTGTGTCCAGCGTGCGCGCGCGTCAATGCTACATTGTAGTATAGTGAGCCCTTCACGATGCGCTCGCGGCTGTTTTGCTAGCTCCACATATATCAAATTTGGTGTTACCTGATATCAATGGATGATGAAATATATGACTGGTGCAAACACGATAATCCTGACACGCGTGTTATGTAAGAACATGACAACATACCACGCTTATGGTATAAGCGCACCATGGGGCACCTGCATGCTCGTGCCCCATGGCGCGCTCCACCGAGCCTATTCGATTGTATGCGAAAGTGCGCGAGTCAATTAAAGCATACCACGCTGGCACTGTACACTTTGTTAAATAAATGCCGACGCTTTCTTTCTTATGTGATTCTTGAAGGGAACAGAAGAGAAAAGTGAGTTCCGTATACCTGTCTGCATCAGGTGTGACACCTCAACAGTAGCTCACAAGGGTGGGGGTAAGGAGGGATTCAAAGGATAGGGTTAAAAGGTGCATATACGTATAGAGAGAGGAAGGAGAGAGCGAGGCGCAGGGACAGCTAGCGAGCGAGGGAATTAAAGAGAAGATAGGAAAGATGGACATGGTCGCAGGAGTCCGAGGACGGGGCACCACTCAGCGAGAGCTCTTGTCGGCGTCAGGAGATGGCGTATATAGGGCGAGTCCAGTCGGCCAGATCTGCACTGTCGTCGGAGATTGGCGTCTGGAGATGGTGTAGGCGAGCCCAGTCGGCCAGAGCTGCGCTATATCGCGAGGGCACAACCGGTCGGCACGAAATCCAGCGAGCGAGTCCCGACGCTTTGGTGACCGGAAGGAATAACCCTACTCAGCAGGTGTTCTTCGCCTCACTACCACAATCCTACACATGGTTCCACGAGCACCAACGAGCGGTGGCACATCTATAACAGTGGCGACACGCTCTGAGTGTCCTGTTTCGATACGGGAGTGCTCGTGCATACACTGCTCGTGCATCGCATGCAAGCAAAACACAAAAAAAGTGTTTTTAATACGCACAAGCAAGTTGTTACTGTAAGCAGTATTAAATAATATATCTGGGGTTTCGCGTTCCACAGCCACCATATGATTATGAGAGACGCCGTATTGGATGGAGGACTCCGGAAATTTTTGACCGTCGGGTGTTTGCACAGCCCACAGGCCTCTACCATTCCGCCACCATCAAAATGCGGCCGGCTGGGATCGAACACATGACCTTCCGGTCAGCAGCCGTGCACGTGCACTGTTCCACTCAGTTGGACGTTACTGTAAGCATATCGAACCCGGAGCTACAAATGTGGTATGCTCATTTCGTCTCGCGGGCTCGAAATGTTTCTTTCATTGTCACAAGCGGGAACTCTGCTCAGCCGTCCCTGACCTGCACGGTGTTCGTGTGACGATAAGCTCGATATCGCTAGGCACTTCGAAGACTTCGAAGACTTCGTATCCACCGCAGAGTACTTGGATAATCGTTCGTTACGTGCACGCGCTGCTGAGGCCCCGCGGCTACAGGTTTTGTAAACGCCCAATAATCACCGGAAAAAGACAGAGGCACTTCACGCCTTACAAAGAGGGTTCAGCTTAAATTGAGGACGACGCAGCGAGCAATGGAAAGAAAAATGGTAGGTGTAACCTTAAGAGACAAGAAGAGAGCAGAATGGATTAGGGAACAAACGGGGGTTAAGGATATCATAGCTGAAATCAAGAAGAATAAATGGACATGGGCAGGGCATGTAGCGCGTAGACAGGATAACCGCTGGTCATTAAGGGTAACTGACTGGATTCCCAGAGAAGGGAAGCGGGTTAGGGGGAGACAGAAGATTAGGTGGGCAGATGAGATTAAGAAGTTTGTGGGTATAAATTGGCAGCAGCAAGCACAGGACCGGGTTAACTGGCGGAACATGGGAGAGGCCTTTGTCCTGCAGTGGACGTAGTCAGGCTGATGATGATGATGACTTCACGCCTGTTTGCCACCTCCTTTATATCTTAGAAGTGTGGCAGTTTGGGCTAGTTGGTATGACTTGCATGACGATAGCGTGAGAACAGAACGACGACAAAGAGACAAGAAGGAAGAGTTGGAAGTTCACGCTTCTTGTCTTGTTGCCGTCATTCTGTTCTCGTGCTATAACTATAGTCCTTTATATCCTTGCTCGCGTCTGAGTTGTAATTTTTGTAGGACTTTTTTTTACATGCGCAGCTGTAACTTGCACCTTGTTGTACTGTAGGGCTTATACGAGACGTGCGTATAAATGCCGTGGTTGCATGGTAATAATAAACTGTTTTTCGAACCACCAGTCCTGTGGCTGCTCTCTTTTCGCGTGCTGGTGTGCGCTTATTCTTTTTGTGTGCATGTATAGATAGCCAACTATTCCAATAGTATATGCCGCCAATGAACAGTCACCCCTCGTTTTACGAACGAGTAAACACGGTAGTAGTCGAACTTATTTTCTCGTCTACCTCGTTTAGGGTAATTAAACTACGGGAACGGGACCAGTCTCGAGCCTCTTTTTTTTTTTTTTCTTGAGGCACCCTATATGATGTCACTATCAATTGAAACTTCATGTACACACGAAATCTATATTTCAGAATCGTCGTATGGATTTTGGTGAATGTAGAAATTATTATCACTATTTTTTTTCTTCAAAACCAGACGCCATATCCCCTTCAGAAATCACCCATATATGAGATATGAAAAGGCGTTCTTTTCAGTGTCAACGTTAAGTGACATTTTAGTTAGAAACCCAGCTGACCCGGCAGCCGGGTTTTCAGCTGGAGTGAGCTTGCATGTCCGAGTGGCAAATGCAATTTTGTGTGGTTATGTCATACGTACATAAGTTATCGCACAATATCAAGAATGTCAAATGCATGGTGTTCTCGGCTCCGACACAGTTGAGTGGTCTGTGCGGCCGACAGATGCAGAATAGGCTCACGTGTTGTAAGAATCATTTTCTGAAATCTGTCCAGCCACGGGACAACCAAGCTTCTTTTTTTGCACCTGTAAATGTGTGAAATTTTTTTCGTGCGAAGAGTTGTTTTTAGGTTCACCTTCCGAAACGTGGCCAGCCTATCCGAGTCGTTCTTTCAATACTGTTCCTATACAACCACTGTAGCCATATGGGCGTCTGCGGTATTTCGTCTTTGGGTATGCTCAGTCCGTGTTACATCGGTGCTGGGAAAGGGTAAAAACACTGGAGTGACTTTAGAGTGGACTAAGTGCAGTTGTGGCCCGGGAGAAGGGGGGGGGGGGGTGGCTAGTGCCTTTACTGCACTCCCCTGCTGACCAGACGGCGAGGCCTGCAGCCAAAACCATGGTCAGAGATTTTCTTTTAGGAGGGGGGAGGGAGGGGGCTGAAGGCCATGAATATTTGACAAAAACACCCATTTTCGTTATTTATTTTTGTTAAAATAGTTTCATCAAGCTTTCGCGGATAGTGGGTGCAGCCCTCCCACCCCCTGACGACGCCCCTATAGATATAGCACTCGCGCCTGCATACGGCATTCAGAAGAGTTTCTAATTTTGCGCCGGCGTGCACTGTATTGACCCTAGTAACAAGCACCAACGAAAACAACGACACATCGATAAATAAAACTGAAAATCACGGCCTCTTCAGACACGCGAATCAGTTCCAGCATAGTTTCTATAGCTGGACAGATTCCAAAGAAAGCATTTTGGCTACTAGCCATACAAAAAGAAACCGCCTAGCCTCCCGCCAATTAATGCAATTGCGATGTCCTCCCGGCTACGCATGAAGCGTTATGCGGTGTGCATCCGACTCGACGCAGGTGGCAAGCCACTATAAATAAGCGATTATCCCAGCGCAATCCCCTACTTAAATTGGCGCCGTATGTACATGTATAGTGAAACTTGAGGTTTTGGCCGTAAAGGGTTTGTTTCTCATGGGAAGCTATATTTCACTGGGAGTCTTCGACGCGCACAGTGTGGTGGATCCCAAGGACACACCGTTGTGTATGCTGCTACTTGTATACTTAATAGAAGGACTTCTTTATCGTCTCACATAATCCGGACATGTAACAGCTGCTCACTTCTTAATAGGGATACAATATAAGAACTCCGGATATAGTCTGTCAACGAGCATTGTGATGTTTGCGAGCTCTGCAATTTCATTGCATTCCACAATGACAAGAACTTTTGAACAACTGGGAGATATGTCTGTGAATGGGATGGTATGGTGGTCCTCGAATTTGAAACTAGAATGGCGTACTGTATAAAGGCAACGTACTTTTCTGGGTTTCATTTTTTTTTGTTATTGATTCATACACAATGAAGAAAAGGGCACTTGGTGATTCCTCGTTTGCTATTGGTTTATCTTGGGAGTTCGTGCAGTCGGGCCGATACAGAAACGCCCAACCCATTATACAGAGCATACTTTCCCTTTCAGGCAAAAAGTTTAACCACAGTATATGGATATAACCATATGGAGTCATTGAAGTGCTTGACTGGTCAGAAATGACTGTTTTCGGTCATAGAATAGACTGTACGCAAGGGTGTAATTCACGCCTTGCGTTACACGTGTCAAGTGTTATGAATACAGAGCTGTGCATCCGTCTCTCTTTTCTTTTTTACGTAAGCTAGTTTTTGAAGGTCTGTTAGCTTTGATGAGATATTCTTATCAAGCCTCCTGTTACTGCTGTTCTATGCCAATCTATAACTGCTCACTCCCCCCCCCCACCCCTCTTGTTCTTCTCCCCTATTTTTATCGGCCCAAACTTCCCGCCTCTCGAAAAACGATTTTCTACTTCTAAAGAAGTGCTCTACGTTGACGCTGCCGAATACAGTACTCGTCCTTTTTTCGCCCTCTCAGTTGTGAATTCGCTAGGTCAGATATCTGCTGCTGCTTCTATTTCTGCTTCCTCTTCTGAGGAGGCGGAAGAAGCAGCCATAGCTCTGGCCCTTACAGTTCCAAATTATTCACTTATTATTAGTGATTCAAAAACTGCCATCTACAATTTTGGAGCGGGTAGGGTGTCCAAAACAGCCCTCTCCCTCCTTTTGGCCCATCCCCCGCAACAAGACACGGCTTTAATATGGACTCCCGCGCACGCGGGCCTTGCCGGTAACGAGGCGGCTCACGCCAGCGCCCGAGGATTTACGTTCCGGGCGCAGGCGCTGGAAGAGCCAGGCCCCGTTTCGACAACGGCACCGTTTGCTGCGCGGGATCGCCTTTTAACATTTCACGACATCTGTAGTCACTACCGCCTTGGTCGTTTATCCTTACCGCCGCTAACGTCGAAATCCATACGAAGGCGCGAAGTACTGTGGCGACAGCTGCAGACTCACACCTTTCCTTCTCCTTACATTCTTCACCTCATGTACCCTTCTCTTTACCCGTCCTCCTCCTGTAAATATTGCCCCGCACAGAAAGCAAATCTTAATCATATCATGTGGGGGTGCCCTAAGCACCCCCCTCCACCGTCCCTTCGAAAACTAATTAGTAATGAGGAGCAGTGGGAGGCTGCCATGCGCAGCTTGAAACCCGACGTCCAGGAGGCCATCCTGGGTTGGGCAGAGAGGGTTGCGGAGGACTATCGAGCGTAGCAATCTCTCCTCATCTCTCTTCCATTGCACCTTTCCTTTACAAAGGAAAAATAAAGTTTATACCTACCTACCTACCTACCCGCCTCTTCGCAGTGTATACAACAAAGAGTACATTCCATTTGTTACTGCCTATCTGAGCGTTCTCTCTCTGTGCTTTCTGTTGGTAATTAGTCAGTTAATGGATTTGCTCGTTTGTTTCTTTGTTTGTTTGTTCGCGTGTTCGTTCGTTCGTAGGTCACCATATTTATCGAATTATCGCATCTATACAGAGCCTCGACACACACATGCGCCGCTCGACTTCCTCTCCCTTTCCGATGTCATGGCGTAATCATCCTGTCTATCGACTGAATACACGCACAGCTCCAGTTTATTCTTCTGCCTGCTTGTTTTCATTGAGGACCAAACCGTTCGGGATTATCTCATTCGATTCTACGCAACTGATGGTGCACTCATTACATCCTTCACCCCTTTTCAAACTATTGCCAACAAAGGCTCTCCACGCGAGCTGTTTATATAACCCTGATACCAATGAGCAGATTTCAAGCTTTATCGTAAACAAGTTTGTCACTTTCACTGTCGCAATCGTTTAGGGGAAATGAAACGTACACTTGAGCTTAAATGAATTCTTTACTGGGAGATAAGAGCGTCTGCCAGAGCGCATTAAGAAAAAAAAACTGGCTCATTTGCGGCTGGCACGCGTATAAGTTCACGCTTTCGCATGAGGCTGATTGCAGAGCTTCACTCACAACCCTTCTTTGCGATGAATTCCGTTTAGACTCCCCGCAATTAACACCTCAATCACGCAAGCGGACGCACGAACAACAAGACATTGACAGTCTGTACAAGGTACCCCGCCGCGGTGGTCTAGTGGCTAAGGTACTCGGCTGCTGACCCGCAGGTCGCGGGATCTAATCCCGGCTGCGGCGGCTGCATTTCCGATGGAGGTGGAAATGTTGTATGCCCGTGTGCTCAGATTTGGGTGCACACTAAATAATCCCAGGTGGTCGAAATTTCCGGAGCCCTCCACTACGGCGTCTTTCATAATCATATGGTTGTTTTGGAACGTTAAACCCCACATATAAATCAATCATATCGATCAGTCTGTACAAGGTGAGGAGCTCTTGTGTGTGTACCAGAATATGCTTTTCAAAGTGCAAGCTAGAGAGAGTTACCCCGCGTCTCTCCTCCCCCAGACCGTCTCTCCTCTTTCAAACACATAGGGTGAACAACGACATAGCGTGCACATAGGGTGAACATAGGGTGCACATAGGGTGCACATAGGGTGAACATAGGGTGAACATAGGGTGCACATAGGGTGAACAACGATCCCTGCGGTCGCGATTTTTTCCGATAAGCACTCGTCACGGCCTCTGTGCGCTGCACAGCAGAGTGAACGCGCGCGACGAGCTGTTGGCAAGGGCCCTTCGTTAGCAGCAGGAAACGGCTCGTCGGACGCGAGCCGTGGGTCGATCGGCACAGCTCCGTAAGCCTTCGTTCGCAGCCACGCACGGCTGGTGCCGACAACGAGGCCTCAAGCGAGCCGTGGCCGCGAGAACACGAGCTTTTAAGTGTGCCGCCTCCGACCCCGCGCGGAAGCCGCCACCAGCGGCATCTATGCGAGCTTGTCGCGACTTTACATCGCGCTATACATGAATGAATACGATACGCGCGGCACCAGCTGTTGCAGCCGCCGATATTCGTATGTAGTATTGGTACGCACGCGTTCGATATAATAGTCGAAATCGTAGTACAGTACAAGACGTGTAGAATGTATTTGTGAATAACTTATCGGGAAAGGCTTGTGATTTAGAACGAGGAAACGACGCAGCACGACGGAAGGCCCGAAGTGGCCGTTTTCTTTGCGTTATCAACCTCGAGATATAATACCGTGCTGCATCAGGCTCTCAAGTCTGTCTTGTTGAGCTTATCAGGAAGCCTTTCCCACACAACGCATGTCCACGGAGTGCTTTAATTATCAATTCACGTTCTTTGGGAGTTCGCAACTTTCCCACAATGTAAGATTCCCTCTTTAAACGAGACATACGCAGGAGATGGAGAGGGAGAGGAAAAGGCAGTGATGTTAACAAGCATAGAAAAGCTGGTATGCTACCCTACGCTGGGCAAAGAGAGGGGGGAGCTTGAAAGTTAGAGACAGAGAGAAGGGGATGAGATGGGGGGGGGGGGAAGGGGGCACTGACACGCAAAGCCCCTCATCTTGAATTAAAAGGACACCATTTGTCTGTAACCACCAGTGCAAGCCCGATGTCTTCGAGAATTTGAGCGCTGCCTACGTCACCTTTATCTGCGATGACCTTTCAGAAAGACATTCTAAGATAGTCACTGCCGTCATCGATCAGTGGTCTATGCGACCACGAGTGATTGTCTTTGCAAATTGTAGCGGGGACAGTAACAGATGACGCGCTGTCTCCTCTGCACCACGGTCGTCACAAAAAATGGTTGTCAGCCATTCCGATGCGAAAGTGAAATAAGTTCGCGAAAGCCGTGGTCTTAGCTATGATAGGCTTTTAGCAAGTTACGAAAATACGGTACATAAATACTGTGCTGTTCATGCGCTGCCTTGGGTTGCAAAATAAAGCTGTGCCTTTCACCGTCATCTGGCTCAATACGGACCATCGTTTCGGAACAATGGACAGCTACGTCACCAGGGTGTGGCAAAAAAAGTGCCGCCATATCCACGAAGTGAATGATGATGAGTGGGCGAAGCTTCGGAGGTAAACCTGGTAAACCATGAATCCTCTGTACATTTTGCCCACTCGACTTTATTACATCGCTCCCCCTAGCGTACGTGGCCGCACTAAATCGAACGATTGCCTTCAGCCAATGACACGCGCCATATGTGACATCATTCCTATTTTATAAGATCTCGCGTCTTTCATCAACTACAAGTACCGCTTTCTAGTTTATAGCATCTTGCATCTTTTCATCATCAGCTACAAGTACCACCATCTAGTAAACACTACAAGAACTAAACGAGAGGTGGCTACATACAGGAGACGATACCGCCATCTAGTGAACACTGCAAGAACTAAACTAGAGGTAGCTACATACAGGGGACGGTACCGCCATCTAGTGAACACTGCAAGAACTAAACTAGAGGTGGCTACATACAGGGGACGCACAGCCCACGCCCTAAGGAGCTTCGCCCCTAAAACATATTCAGTTGAGAACTAAAATACCGTAATTCAGTTAAGTGGAGCGCAGTGAACTTGTTGCGGTCGCACACCACTGCCTTTTACGGCTAGGACCAGGTAACCGAACTATGTAACCAAAATTTGTAATTGAAGAGAAAGTATATGTAATCCTATTATTGTAACTCCTCCAGTAAATGAAACAAAGTTTGACTGCAAGTCATGTCGTCGTCTCCCGGGATCGAGGGTGTGTTACAAACACGTCGAACGCCGCCTTTCAAACCTGAATATATATGATACCATGTTACTGTTACTCTCCTTTTTCTTTCCCACTCGTTGTGTTTAGGCCGCTCCTATTTGCAGTTAAAGTGCGTCCTCTGTACGAGGCAGCTGTAAAGCGGGACAATCCCGAAGTGATTTTCACAGAAAGGTTTTGTGGTAGGAGCAGAATTAGGAGCGGAAGAACACGAGTAAGAAAAGAGGAGAAGAGCCATAATATTGCACCGTATTTGAGTGCCATTCAGTAACGTGCTAAATGTCTCTATCATGGTGTATGAAAAATGATTTTCTTACACTTTAGTCTCTATTAAAGGGACACTGAAGAGCAAAATGATTTTTCGGGATTGTGAAGTACAACTTGTGAAGTATTGTGAAGTACAAAAAAAAAACTAAATGTTGAGGGAACGCTAGCTTCAGATTCCCGCACTAAAACACCATCACGTCATAGGTTTTGAAAGCATTCATTGGGTCACGCGTATAGACGCTAATCAATGAAAATGAAACACCATATTTATGGTGTTTCATTTGTAAACACCGTAAAGCCATAAAGAAAGCCGTGGAAGAAGCCATAGATTTAGCCTACCAATTTTCGGATAATTTCATAAAGCCAATGTCGCTAAAGTACGGAAAAATACATTTTAAAATTGTTGACGTCATGTGCGAAAATTTCGGCGCGAAATTTAAGAATTAAACTTCAACCTTAATTTTTTCCGTTATTAATGAACTTATAATTGTGCAACATGTGACATTAGAATTTTCAGAGCACAGTTTGTGAGTCTAAACCAAGTCATTGTTTCGTTTTAGTGTCCCTTTAAAGGCAAAACAGAGTGGCCTCTTTCCAATGCAGTCTATAGTTAACGAGCCCGAGGACGAAGTAAATATTATGACGCACTTTTGAACGCATGTCTGCAGGGAACTTTCCGTACGCTTATCGCAGGAAATCAACGTTGTAGGGAAAGAGCTGTGGTTGTTTGTGCATATGTGTATATAGCTTTTTGTGAACTACCTATATACGTGTGCAGGGAAAGAAATAACGAAAACGATGAGTGCTCGAATGAGTGAATGTGCAACTGTCGTTAGGACATTCGTCCACTGCATGTAAGTTAATGAGTAATTGGGGACACACATATAGAAGTGACGACCCGTGTGAGCGACTGAATGAACCATCATAGTCATCCTCCTCATCGTGATCACCCATTATGTACAGTGCAAAATCAAGGCGTCTCCCAGTGATATCTGGAGACGAGCATGCACTTCCGGTGTAAATGTATGTTCTGGAAAGTTTTAAATTGGCGTATCGCGTTTTCTTCCATCGGTAGCTGCAGGAAGAAATTCGTGTTATTACCTCATTAACCTGCTATTGCAGTATGCATTTAGTGTGCCGGTATAAAACAGCTGTTAAAATATGCTATTACAATATGCTGGTAGCAGCGCATAAGTTCTATATATACGCTGCCAGTAGCATATATCAATGCGGCTAAGCCAGAGAGGTAGCTATACGACGTCACCCCACCCAGAACCTTTTACCGCTTGTGTGCATATCTATGCACGTCCACGTACAAACATAGATGCGCACATACACAGATAATAATGTGATCAGATTACTACTAAATGATATCCGGGGCTACACGTCCTGCCTTTCTTTTTTTATATATAATAATCACCAGTTTGTTGCGAGGAGAGTCTCTTCAATTTTGAAAACACCGTCGAAAGCCCCCAGTCCTATCCTCATTAAGCTAAACCATTACATCAGCCATTTGTTGTTATCGTTATAAGCTTATCGATATAATTTGCTTCCCTAAACGATTTCTGCGCCGTTATTTGAAGTCTTTGTGTTCGACCTGGTTGTAAAGTCGGATAAAAACCTTGTTTTTTTTTTTCTACACATCAAAGGTGTTCATTTAGGCGACTATCAACCAAAATAATAAAAGAAAGTGTGCGGGGGGAAAAGAAGCAAAACAGAGAGCGACATAAACTTCAGTGTATATAATCGAAAACTTTCGAAGAGTTCGCACGCATGCGATGCTGCAAGGGGACGATCCCCTTCATGGCCTCGGGCCAAACCGAGCCGATCCTGGCGCAACGGATCGGCCACGGACGTTGTGGAATGAAAGAGATGGCTAAACTCGAAAGATGAGAGAGTCATAGAGGAGGCGGGAAAGCTTATCTCCATCCTCGTCGGCTTCCTTCCTACCGCCAGCCACTCGGAGGCGCAGTCGTCGAAACAACGGTCGTAAAGAAAGTTTTAAACAGAACGAATAGAAGAAAAGAGGGGAGAGGGGTAGAACGTGACCCCTCCAGGCGACGACGCCCTTATTCCTCCCTTCCCAGCAGCCTCCTCGGTCCTCGAAGCACGTGCATATCCCCAGCAGGAATCGTGTGCTCGCTGCGTGGCCGCGTAATAAAATGGATGCAGAGGGTGGGCAGTGGGGAGAAAAAGAGGCAGGGAGGAGGGGGGAAGTGGCGATATGCTGTGCCATGACGCGCTCGAACGTCTCGATCGGTCTCTCGATACGCGGCGTCGTAAATTATTGCACTTTCACCGATTCCCGGGGCGAAATTTCGCCGTTTAAGGCTTCTCCTCCCCTGACGACGACATCTTGCGATCCCACCTCTCACGCCACCGCGCGCTGAGGTTGTTGATTTGATTATGGGACGCACGCTCATCTATCTAGGCTGCGGTGCTCGTCTCAAAGAGAGGCGAGCGTAAAGAATAAAATTCCATGTCTGCTTTGTATGTGTACTCCACTTGTATGTGTCACGGGTCGTTCTTCTGTTTCACATGTGGTGCATCTGTGTGTGTGTGTGTGTGTGTGTGTGTGTGTGTGTGTGTGTGTGTGTGTGTGTGTGTGTGTGTGTGTGTGTGTGTGTGTGTGTGTGTGTGTGTGTGTGTGTTCTAGTATTTGAGGTTATGAATGCACTTATCAAGGCAGTGCGTCGGGAACGAGCGATCACATAAGGATCACAGGAAGCACGTTAGGTCTGCCAGAGCAGGCAAGTGAAACCCGCGTCATTTCGCGCAATAATAATGTATTTACGTTCACTTTAATCGGAACTGTGTACACACGTATCAGATCTGCTACGAGTGTGGTGTTCTATAATGGTGGAAATATCAATGTCACGTCGCTGCTGGCTTCACAACTGTTGTTATCAGTTTGAACGAGTAACTCGTTCGTACAACTCGAAATGTCTGTGCTTGTTTTATTAGGCTTGCGTTTGTAAGTGACAATGATATCCTTTACGTTGTTGCTTATTCATTGTTAGCCATGCAGCAGGCAGATTGTTGTAGCGTACAAAGACACCCATATTTCTCTTGCTAGGTTGAAGTGGGGCTGTGGTATTTTCGAAAGCTGATCTTATGTTGACGAGTGCATTTCTTCGTAAATATGAGATTTTAACATACAATATAAACTTCGATATACTCTGATTACACGAGTAATCAAATCAGTCAACGACGGAATTCGACTAGCCCCTGTATTTTCCCCATCGCAGTCTTCATTGAGTATTCGATGAAGCTTACTGCAACAAATGTCATGATTCGCAATGCTTGTGCGTGTTTGACGACACTACAAACATGTGTTGAATTATGTGTCCGACAACTTGGTTGTTTTTATTTCGAATAATCAAGTGCAGTGTATATGACATAACAAAAAAATATATCCCGAAATATTCACGAAGTGAAGGATGATGAGTGGGCGAAGCAGTGCTATCGTTTGTTGTTGCCGTAAATCACCCGTGACATTGACCCCTCACGGATGCAAATGAGTGAAAAACCGGTGCACATTGATATGCACTGTTTTTTGGTCATAAACGGTATGCTGTGTTAGTTCGTGAATTTCGTTTTGCCTTCATTATTGCTGCTTTGTGGTATCCCATCTAGCCTGATGTTGGCAAAGACGGGGTCTGTGCAAGTTCCCCTGGTGGTTGTCGGTGGTTTACAGTCATGCGAAATACATCGTTTATCGAGACATCACATACTGCACAAGCCAGTCGTCGTCCGCGATCATCACCGTTATGACGCATAGTAGGGGCCTTGCATGTGCTGTGCCATGAAGGCAGAAAGAGAATGTGTAATCTGGAACGTGCTTGTTCTTCATCGCCATCCGAAGCATCGTCAGCGGCGGCTACACCGCACAGCACCAACGAACAGGTCTCTAATAAGGAGCTTCACCCCCTTAAAATGGCCTTAAGAAAGAACGCTATATTTAAGCAATTCGCATGGTCAGGAAAAGAATGCATCATAGTTGGAAGGATCCGAGCGGCTTCTAGACCTGTACACCAGTACTGCCTTATTACCTTTCCAATCATTCAGTAGCAAACTGTCTGTGATGAACTTCTACTTTATGTGTATACTTTTTGTAACATTTGTAAATCATTTGCATGTTTAAATATTACTTGTGTATTATATACCGATTTGTTTATTTCTTCGTGCTTTCCATATGTATGTTTGGATATTGTTTGACAGTTGTTTCCACAAGCTGTATTAGGGGTGCTTTGCCTAGGCTATTCCCTTACACGGTGGAGAGGACTGTATATTGATCCCTGTACGTAAAGTAATCAAACACTGAACCGCCTCGGAAGTTGAACACAATATAAGTGAGATGGCATGCTGAGAATCATAGAAAAAAAACATAAAATCTTCACACACACTACAGATTTAGTACCCGAATGGGGGACCGAGTGCTCTATGCTCACAACATGTGTTCACGAATGTGAACTCATTTCTACTCAACGAGAGATAGAGCAAAGTCATGAAGAAAACGCAGGGAGGATGACCTGGCTGAGCCCGATTGCTTACCCTGCGCCGGGCACAGAGATAGGGTAATGGCAGATTAGGAGGAAAGAAGTTAATCCCTATGAAGAATAACGCGTAATTTGAAGACGGGGGGGAGAAACGAATTACTCCGTGAGCGTGTGAAAACAGCTCTAACCAAACTCGTTCCAAATAGTAACGCAGCACATGCGAGATAACAAGTGCGTTATTACTGCCTCAGGAATGCGCTTATCACCCGAAGAGATAACTAAAGCGCGCTCCACTGACCACAGATTAGGGAAGATGCGCTGGTTGTCATAGTGCTCATGCCTCAAGTAACCTTGAGTTCGTTTCTATCTCGAATATGGACGCTGTCTCGAAAGAAAGAGAAAAAAAACTATTAGCATCCATTCGAGCAGCTCGGGTTTCAGCAAAAAGGAAAGAGCCTGGCAACGACGCGTCGCGAAATGAGGCACGACGTTTCGTCGCGAAGGTGCACTCGAACAACAATGGGAATGCACTTTTTCCCTTTAGGAATGTGTTCCTCGCACCAATCGAGCAGCCCAAACACTGAGTTCTGAACGAAGCCAGAGTAGAAAGACACAGGTAAACTTTTTTTTTAAAGAACAAAACGAAAATTCAAGAAAGGCGGGTTGGCGATGTGGCGCCACGCGAACCCCTGCCCATCCCCCTCCTCCCAATGTGGAGCCAAAGAAGACGACGGTTTTCACCGCATGGAGGACAGGGCAAACAACGTCGCGATCTGGTCGTCCTCTTCGCCTTGGGCCGGCCCCGAAAGAAAAGCTCTTATCGGCAACGGCGTCGTCTGCGACGCAGTCGTAAAGAATGCGGCGGCGGCTGCCGCTGCATTCTGCCGCTGCAACGCCCCCCCCCCCCCCCCCCCCCCCAGTTCTCACTACGCCGAGCACCGCAGTGACCCCTGGAGGGATACTCGCGCAAGAGCGGGTCGCACGGACTCCGGCGCGTTCGGTCCGGGGCGGTTGTCAACTGCCCTGACGGCTGTCCGCGACTGCGTACAGATAAGCGTCTCTCGTCGCTGCCGCTTCGGGGCGCTTCTTTTTCGCGGTTGTGGACCAGACGGACGCGCCGCACATGCCAGTGGCAGCCGTTCGCCCGCTTGGGTTTGGAGGGCTTGGACGATCTTGAGTTGGTCCACTAGGTATGGGCGCGTGTATGTCTGCCCCATACCTCTGTGCGGCACATGCAGGTATACTCCAGCAAGACCTGTTTACGAACCCCTTCCCCCCCCCCCCCACCTCCCCTCGTGTCACACTATAACATCACTACCGCCTTTACCCCCCTTTCAGGGCACCCGCCCTTACTGCTTCCTATCATTTCAACACGATAACGTGAAAGAGCTCGTTTCGCAGAAATTCCGCCGTCGGCGTCGTTGGTTGAGAGAAAAATCAGCTGTTGCGCGACCGAGAAATCGAGAACGATGCAAATAAAATGTATGAGTAAAAGGATTCTTGGGTCAGTGTAAGGACCGAACCAGGGTCGTTTGGGTTCGAGTTGGGATCTAACCCGGATCGTTTGCGTGGCAAGCGGAAGGTCTGCCACACGTTCGCGCGTCTGCTTGTGTATACAGTGAAAAAAGTTAATCTGCTTAGAAATTCAGTCAATGTAGTGTTCATGTTTTACAAGCACACGCGTATTGTACACAGGTTTCACAATGCAACATGAAATAACGCAGTAACAATGCGTAGTACAAGCGTCCATTTCCAGCGGGCGATACAACGAGAGATTGTCATAACGGCTTTGTGGTATAAAGCCGGTCTCCCAATACAAAAGACCCACACGCTACTGCATCAATTCTCTTAAGGCCACGTAGTGAGTGCCAAAAGTTATAAAAGGTTTCATACACTAACTGCTTGACTCACGCACTATATAGGAACTGGATATCGCAATTACTTTCGATTCCTAAAGGTGATACTTTAGGGTCCCCTAACTTTCTTCTTATTATTATCATCAAGACATACACGAATGATATTTCGGTTATTTGAATGGGATCACGTGTAAGCATCTTGTTGTCTTTCCCATCACTTCTTTATCGTTTGCTGACTTTACTTATTTTGTTTGTACTTATGACGCTGTATTGTGTTGATGTGCTAAATATAATAATAATAATAGTTCTTGGGGTTTTACGTCCCGAAACCACTATGCGAGTTTACATAGCGGAAAGTTCCGGAAATATCGACCACCTTGGAATCAACGCGCACCAAAATCTAAGTACTCGATCCTCCACCATTTCGCCGCCATCGAAATGCGGCCACCACGACCGGGATTCGACCCCGCAACCTTCCGTTTAGGCGTCAAGATAGTTATATGACCCGTGTAAAACAGAACGTTTCCTCTGAATTCATCCCTTTGTCTCTAGCCTTATGTTCCTGAAAGTGCCACAATTTCAGACATACATACGTGCTACCCGCTAATTCTTTCGAGTGGCCCTTCACGAATGTATGTAGGTTTCGGAACTAAAAGTGTACGACTGATATATGATGGCGGTTGCGTCAGCTGTATACACGACCACGCATGAAGTGTATTCAAAACTTTGAAGACTGGTATGAGTCTTCGTTATTGGAAAGTCAGCTGTTTTAAGAACTCAAACAGACTGGAATCGTCGGAGAAAGGACGCAGGAGTTCAATGATATTACCCGACAAAGGTAGCAGACATCTTCTCATTATCTCCGGGTTCTGATTGATTGATACGCGGGGTTTATCATCCTAAAACCACCATGTGATTATGAGAGGCGCCGGCTCCGGAAACTTCGACCACCTGGGGTTCTTTAACGTGCACCCAAATCTGAGCACACGGGCCTACAACATTTCCGCCTCCATCGAAAATGCAGCCGCCGCAGCCGGGATTCAATCCCGCTACCTGCGGGTCAGCAGTAGAAGCACCTTAGCCACCAGACCACCGCGGCCGAGCTATCTCGGGGTTCTTTCTACGAAATTTCATTCAAGGAAATCCGTTGACATACGACTCGAAGTTTCCTTAGTAAGGCTGTATCCAACTCTAGAGTTCACGCGGTCCTATTCTTTTCTTCTGTCAAACATTTCTCGTTGAAAGTGTGCACATGGACATCAGCGTTAACAAGTGTTATCAACGTTAACTCGGAACTACATCAACGAGCGCCCCTTGGAAATGTAGTGAACTGCTTGTGTCGGCCATTCGCGCGTGTTGCTGCATGCTTGCTACAGAACCAAAAGTAGCTTCAGTGTGGTGTTGGTAACTAAATATGATCATATAGGGGTGGAGAGACGAAGGAAAACAAAGGGGCGGGAAGTTGAGACGCGGAAACTTCGTAAGCCGTGGTGACACTCTGTTGATCACTGATTGCAGTCATGACCACGTATCTCTTTTCGAGGACCTCCTGGCTGTGGCTCTTGCGAAAAAAAAAAAAAACGTAGCATAAGAGAAATGGAGATAGCTGAAGGCGCATTGTGAAGGCAAACTAAAAAAAGAGAATGACTCAAACTGAAGGAACCATTCCTTGACGAAGACGACGAGATGCAGGAGAGGGGGGGGGGGGGGGGGGGCGTCAAGCACAAGAGGTCAGGTGGGGTGGTAAGCATACGAGACTTGCGAACCGACGGCGCGGACGAATGCTCGGGAGTACGCACTCCATCACGGCCGAACAGTAACGACCCTCGGCGGCTCCAATGAGGCGGACGAGGCTGCTGCTAACGCTGGTATGCCGCAACGAACGAACGAACGAACGAACGAACGAACGAACGGACGAACGAACCAACGAACGAACGAATCCGCGTTTCCTCTCCCGCGATGTTCGGCAGCGCCACCGCCTCGCGATCGTCTTCTGGCGCGCCGCGACGCGATTCGTGTGGACAGCGTGACGTCAGCTCGGCGCATGCGCGTCCGTTTGAGAAGCACATGCTCGAAGGCAATGTCGAAAGCCGCAGACTCGCTGCGGCGCATGAAAACGAGAAGCGAGAAGAGAAAGGAATCGGAGGATGGGGACTGCGCGCCGTTGTTTTCTGACAGAGGCGCCCCTTCTTGCATCTTTCTTTCTTTCTTTCTTTCTTTCTTTCTTTCTTTCTTTCTTTCTTTCTTTCTTTCTTTCTCTTTCTTTCTTTCTCTCTTTCTTTCTTTCTTTCTTTCTTTTTTTTCCTTCTTTCCTTCTTTCTTTCTTTCTTTCTTTCTTTCCGTTTTTGGATGGCACGTCCGCAAACGGTGGAATCTGATAGCTGCAGTCCGCTTTCGCGGCGGAGACTAATGATGACCAAAGGCGTTTGATCGGCCGAGATAGCGCGCGGACAGACCCCGGCTTTTCTTTCATTTTTTTCTCCTTTCCTCAGAGACGGCGGGTCTTCACCGTCGCTCTCCCCTACTCTTGACAGTAATTGGCCGTGCCAAGTGTGCGTGATTTAAAAGCGCCGAAACCAACGCGACGTGCGTGTGTGGAGAAATCCTCCTCAGATTGCTCAGTGTTTTGTGGGAACTCTGAAAAGAGCGAAAAACGGCTCCGGCATTGTAAGCAGCGCACCGAGATTTTCTTGCCTTTCGTCTTGTTTTCTTTTTTTTCTTTTATTTTTGAGAAACGAAGTTTAAGTTGGGCAGATAAATAGCAAGTGAGACCATGGTCGTTAGTTTTAGAAGGTACAAAATAAATTATCATGGTGTCGTTGCTTCGTTCACACACACATTTGTTTTCGTCTGAGTGCTGGAGTCCTTAATAATAAAGGAACACTATAAACAAGTGTGTAAGCCTACCTGTGTTTTAAGCTTCGATACACTGCACTGCACAATGCAATATGTAAAAACATTCTAGGGAATCATTGCTTCTACAAAACTTATCTTTTGTGAGGTCTTACTATTTCGTATCCAAAACTTTAACGCAATTTCTAGAAAGTGGGCGAAAAAGTAAGAACGTCTTCGAACTGTTCAAAATAGTCACTTAGCAAAGTTTACATAATACCACTTATCAGTCGCTTAGAACAGGATGAGTAAGAAATCATTTGAAAGGATCTTTGACTTACAATGGACAGGCATATAGTAATGATGATCCGCATAATTATTGCGTTATTATGTTGGTTACGATGTGTAATTAATAAAAAATACATTTGTTTTGGATCAGAAGGGGCTTTTATTGTGCCTTCATTCATGCACGAAGAAAGTGAGAGATGAATATGAAAGGCAGGGAGGTTAATCTGGTACTAGTAAACGATTTGCTACCTTGCGTGAATGTGAACATCAGGCGTAGGGGGATTGCTATGCTCCAACGTGTATCGGTTTTACACATACCAAGCTGATATGACCTTTGAACGCGTCTTAGATATAAGACCAGATTAGTTGAAAGCTTTCCACTAATGTTGGCCGACGTTGAAGGACTCGTTTCTCAAGGAGCGAACCATGAATTATAAAGGCGTCAGACTTTCGAGAGAAAAAAGTAGCTAAAATTCTTAAACTGCCAAATTCGCAAGTTCACTGGTCTTAACTCTTGTAGACCACACAATGAACGAAGCTGTCCAGCACAAAGAGAGAGAGAGAGAAAAGCAAGTAATTGTCTCTCTCTCAAGGTTTCCCGGAAGCCACTCCACGCAGTAGTCGAAACAGCGGCCGCCACAGCAACAACAACACATTCGTCACTTCATTTCATTTGAACACAGCTCCTACAGATGTCCCCGCTCTTTGCGAGTATTTTGACTGTTGAAGATACGGTCTAGGCAGTAGCGACTTTGTGTTATCTCTCTTTTCGGGCACTCAGTTGTACATCCACTCACAGCAACATTTCTTTTTTTTTCTCCCAATGAGCAACTTACAGAAAACTCACGCTGCGAACAACGCGAAGTACAGGCAGAGTGACTCGTCGTTCCGTTCCATCGCTAATCTCAGGCCAGGTATTTCCGGCGCCGGCCAACAGACACTCTTGCCTGTCTTGCGTATGTATAAGACACTCGCCAATGCTACCACCTCCACCTTTATCAGTTCTGTGGAGCCGGTGCGTGCGCCCGGCGTCGTGTCCTAGATAAGCCGTGGTCCCGGTCTTCTCTCATCAGTTCGTGACATCTCTCTGACGCGACAACGTCCCGTACCCTCCCCGCTCAAGGCGATGCATGGCGTCGTCACTGTCGCGTTTCTAGTCGTCGCCACACTTCGAGGTCCGCGTTTATATACATGCGAACCACCGCGTAGACTGATAACCGACCCTCGCAGACTCCGTACGTGCGAAGTCCTAGTTGAGCAGGATCGTTTTAGATTAGCGCCGCAGCCGACGACGAAGAGAGGCCCTGCTTCGCACGTGAATGCCCGTGTGTGCACGCCTGTCAGACGCCTGTCGACTGAAACGTGCCGCCCCCCGTGAAGGCCTTTCATTGGGCGTGTCGCGTTGAGGGACTGTTAAAGACGGTAGTCTTTCTTGGGGACCTTCGACGCAAAAATGTTGGTCTGTCTGTCTGTCTGTCTGTCTGTCTGTACATTTTTCTTTTTTTCTACTCTTAACAGCACCGGGCACTTGAAACGGCCGACCCCATCCGCAGCGCCCACCAATGTTGCTCAAGATTTAGCGTTCATATTTGTGCAATTGTCAATTATTAAGCAATTATCGCGCAAGTCTGGGGCACTATAAAGACACGTATACGTTCTGCATGTGCATCTTTTACTAGAAAATGCATAGACAAGTAATCTTAAGGGCCGTAGCACTTATCACGCTGCGCTGACCATGCAACACTTGCACGAAACGTTGAGTGTTTCCAACGCTTTGCTAAGACGTGATAGTGGTGGCACCTAGCCGTCGCCTTGCGTTCCTCACCTTATCACCTCTGAGACGTACGGGCGCGCACACTCGTCTCAGAGCCACGCGCTTCGTTTTGAAGAAGACTGCCAGGTGGCGCTCATGTCTCACGTAAGAGGTGACTTGATGCGCTCGTTCACCTCCGCTGCACGCTCGAGGCACTCTAACACAGTGCCTCCAAGATACCGTTAACCAATTTTCTTGCGCAGAACTTCAAATTAATTGTTCACTCTCTCCACACGCAAGACTATCATCTTTCGAAGACATTTGCAGATTACATGAAGATGCGCGGCCAATTTTGTTTTATTTTATCTTTATCGATACCTGAGAGGGGTGCATCGATTTGATGCAGGGGCACGAAAGGCCTGCTCTGACGAGAACTGTCGAATAATGAAACCCTCGACTGCGCTGCATCTTTGAATAATTGCCCTTAAATACTATACTATGAACCACTATCTATGGAAGGTATAGAGCGTTTTGATAAGAGATGTGACGTTAATTTACACTAGGCTCAAACAGCAGCCGCAAAGCAACCAATGACTAAACGTTCTAAGGTGGGCTAGTTGGTTCACCAACACTGTGCAAAGCAGTGCGTAGAACGTGATTGTGTACAAGCATCTCCATTAGGTCCTATGTGTTGTGTCATTTGCGTTCGCTATTCCGTCCATTGCTCTGTTCTGCCACAAGCAATGAGCTGTAATGACGATCAGCAGCACGCTCATGCGTGAAAGTTTGCGACATGGGAGGCTTGTTCACTGGTCAGTGAAATGAAGTCGTGGCTTACAGTTGGGTCATCCAGAAAATTCGAGTTGTTCAACTTTGATTCATGAAGCTAAATGTGCACGTGCCTCAAGTTTCCATGTCATTTTTTTTATCATACCAAGCCTGGCAGCGATAGCTTTTTTATTAAGATAACCACCTCAACGTAACCTCTCGGTCCTTCCTCCTTCCTGACCACCTCAACAGAATTTGCTTTCGCATTGACGTTTAGGGCCACTTTTGGTTATTGTGCCCTTTCTCGTACTAAGAAGGCCTACAGCAACTCCCAATTTTTTTCAATTTTATATATATATATATATATATATATATATATATATATATATATATATATATATATATACATAAAGGGCACAATAACACACATCATCTGAGAAAAAAACTAAGGTGGCTTTCACCTCTTAGTCATCTTAGGCGAATGCATAGGGGACTCTGTGAGTTTGTCCAATGTCATTCAATAGAATTTCACAGTGAACAAGTCTTATGTGCGCTGTCTAAACGGGTATTGAGATGGTGCCACCACTGTCAGTAGAGGTGTAAGCTTCATTAGAAAGTTCAAGTTCAACTCGACACCCACAGAACCTCGGTTCATTACTCCAACCACCATAAAACACTTCGCGACGCGACGCTATACGATGCTGTGTCGGTTGGGGGTTGGCATACCTTTACCAATTATTTCAGTTATCGCATTGGTATGGCTGATTCCCCCAACTGCGGTAACTGCAATTGTGTAAAACCTCTCGACCATGTCCTGTGCCACTGTCCCGACTTTGAACAACGTCGTCAGACTCTCCAGTGTACCTTGAAAAGACTGGATACTCGTCGCTTTACTCGGGAGAAGATCTTGAGTGCGTGGTCTACAAGTACATCAGCCCGGAAATCCACATGATCCCTTCTACAGTTCTTGAGGGCAACATCACTGAGAGACTGCCTGTGAAACCTTGCACTGTGTGTGCGGTGTGTGTGAGGTTTGCAATATGTCCATCTCCTCCTTTCTCGTATGCTCCTTTATTCCCCTCTTCCCGAGTGTAGGGTAGCAAACTGGATGTAGTCTATGAAGTTAACCTCCCTACCTCTCTTATAATCTCTCTCTCTCTCTCTCGAGTTCAGCTGCGTTGCCCATGAGTCGTGTGGTGCGTCCATTCGGCCGCCATAGTCCGGCCTGCATAATAAAGTGCTTGACATTTCATCAATATTGCTAGCGCATGAATAATCTTTCGTAACCGATAGATACTGCGCAACAGATAAGTGCGGAACATGGGGAGGACTTTGCGTTACAGTGGGCGTATAGTCAGGCCGCTGCCGATAACGATGATGATAATGGTGATGATTATGATGATCATGATGATAAATATTATTAATAATAACATTTGCTGTCTAGTTAGTTAGCGCACGGCTGAACTTGAATTGATGGCGCAAATTTTAGACAGGAGCCAGAAAGACACGTATGACGTGGAAAAGCGCGCACTAGCAAAATAATTTCATTATTAGGCGAAGCTTTCGGAAGAGTAAAACTTAATGGCGAGTGTGTGCTTTTCCGTGTCTTGCGTGTCTTCTTCGCCCCGGTCTAATATTTTGCACCATCAATTCGAGTTCGGTGTTGATGATAATTATGACGATGAGTTACTTCAGCGCCTAGTTGAGTTGACACTTATGAGATGACTATTTCAACGCTCCATGGCCAGGAGAAAACAGCAATACAGAGCATTATCAAATTACGTCATCTACTGGATTAGTGAACGAGATTATATATACATGCGTGACACGTTTCTTTAAAGGCTACCAATATACCGTGAGCGATTTCGATATCAACCCGATATTGATCGACAAAACGAACCTATGAAAACTGAAGCGAACGGCCTTCCGGTTCTTCTACTTGTGATATTTCTCATGACTCTCTGAATAGACGTAACTGAGGGTGCTGTGGCCACCTTCTCTTTTCCTATGGTAAGAAACATCCCTTCGGGACAATTCCTATCAAGTTTCCATTGACGTCGTGAAATTTTCCTTAATCTGGGACTAGCTTTCTTCCCCCCCCCCCCCCCCCTCCCCTTACAGTCGACTATCACGTACTATAAATTGTTAAATACTTTTTCTATAAACGCAATACCACTGCCGCTTTGGATGTGAGTTTTTTCGCCGGGACAGCTTAATGCTCTCCCGTACTCAGATTCATCGGACATGTTTTTTTTTCTAAACAGTTTGCCCGAAAGCCTGTGTACTTCCAGGTGTATCGAATATTTATTTCTACCAATGGATGCCAAGGTAAACAGCGGACGGCTTATTAAGAGGATCATCCGCAATGCCGCCGCTCGAAGCGCAGATGCTCCACGCGGATGCGATATATCTGCCGCCGTATCTCTGGCGAATATCATGACGACGCGGCCGAGCCTTGGGGAACATGTGCTGTCGTCTACATATGTATACGCTATACAAACGGACGCACGACACGCGCCATTCGACGAAGACACGTGCGGCGGTCTCGTACACGCTCGCGCGACCAGGGCGTCGATGTCGTCACAGCGCGCAACGCGTCGATTCGGGCCGGAGATGCATGCTTGTTTGCGAGAGCTCGCGCAACTCATCGGGCGCGCTCCACCGACGTCCTTGGCAGAGTCTTTGTGGGCCGACTATACACATGCCGTTGGATGCAGGCTCGGTCGAGCCCCAGCGCGCGTTCAATGTAGGTTGCGGCATGCAGGGCGGCAGCCTCGTTTGCGTTCCTCTTCCGATTCGCTGCTGCTGTTGCTACTGCTTCTGGTTGGCTACTGCATGCTATCCTGCGGGCCCACGCTGTAGCTCATGGTCTTTCTGTCCTTCCGTTAACTGCGCGGCAGTGCTATGTGCTACCACCGCTCACTCTCGCCAGAATGGGGTATTCATGGAAAGCCCATTCGAATGCCTTGGGTGAAACACAATGGCTTCATTTCATCAAAGACTCTCTCTCTCTCTATCTCTCTCTCTCTCTCTTTCTCTTTCCTCTACCTCACAGTCTGTGGTAGGCTGCTCGACTGCGCTCACGAAACGGCTTGTGCTTCTATATAGACAGGGCACTGTGTTGGGACGAATACGGCGCATGCATTCGATGGATGTTACGCGGTGTGTTGCGGAAAGCCGCAGCTGCCTCCATACGGGCGGGAGCGGCAACAAAAGAAGCCGCATGCCATGCTCCAGCGATTCTTGCCTCTGCGGCCCTTCATGCATGCCTGTGCGTCGCGGAGTCATTAAGGGTGTACCGACCACGCCCCTTGGAGATTGTGCCTTGGGACGTGCCTGCTTGGCCGACGACGAACGAGGAAAGGTTCTCGCGCGTACGCGAGTTCGTATAATCGTGCTGCCATCTAGGGGAACTAGCACCGATCTAAGTGGATGCAGGTAGTTTCGAGTTCAGGTCTAGCTGTTGGTTCAGGACGCAGTGATCGCGTGTGCCGCCTCGTTTACCCTTTTCCTTCATTTTTGAGGGGTTTTTATGCTTTGTTACGCGTCGTCGTCCAACAGTTAAACAGGGAGCTCAAAGAGATGATGTAACGCAATGCGTTTTTACAGGCTAGTTTGTGCTTTTCCATAGGAACATTTAGCGCAGCTAAACGGCACAAGAAAGACGACAGGACACACCACTGCACTTAGCAATCTCCTGTTGCCTTCTTTTTGTCTTTTTGTTGCGCTGAATGGTAGTATCAAAGAGACCACTTCGAGACAGCTGCGTTAAAAGAATTCCGGAAGGAGGGTCAAGTCTCCAACTCACATGTCACACGTGTCATCGCATACTTTCAACGCTCAGCCACGCTCTCTATTACCTTCACTTCCGCATGCTGCTCAGTTAGCACACAGCCGCGATACCACTTCCGTTAACAATACCCCTGTTGATTCAAGGTTCACGGACAGAGAAGCGGCTTTCGGCAATTAGCGGGAAATGTGGCTTTTTTTAGAGAGAGACTAATCGTTGATTGTGCAGACTTAAGTTGCGTTGCCCCTAGCCGGGTGTTAACAATGGTCGGGTTCCCTGTCACCGCTGGCCCTTGTCATCATCTCTGCTCGTTGCTCCAGCCAAATTTGATCTTCAAAGGCCATGGTTGACAGCAGTGCCTCCCACTGTTTTATTATATTCCGTGGTGCGGTGTATTTCGCGATGATATATGTAAACTCTCGCGTGATGTGCAAGAGAGTTGCTGTACATGTGCACCACTTCGCATGTAGTCTTGTATGTGGTGGCGTAGCATACATGTCTTCGGTGTAAGATTACTTTCTGCCCAGATTACTTTCTCTCTATCTTATAGCAATGAATATATTCCATCACTGTAAGAAATATTTTTTCATAAACCTGACCTTCTTCCACTGTGAAGATAGCATGAAACAACAAATACACAGTGTGCTTATCTATCATGTGATGGCAAAGGGGGTTTGCCATCCTTAGCCACTCGAAGTCAGACTAATAAGACAGACAAGTGGATCACTATCTGTCTATAGGAAAAACCTCCATTCGGAAAACTCCCTGTATTCTTAAAACGCATTCGAAGTACTTAGTACACACTTGCTCATAGGATACGGAACACAGCGTCAAGTCTATACGCCATTGTGAGAGCGCACATATGTTTCTGTTGCCGAAAGAACCAGCTTGCCTGTAACCAAAACTTCTGCGCTACGAGCCAGTCAGCAAAGCGCATTAAGTAAAGGCCGAGAGACAAACGTCCTTCTTCGTGTTTCCCGATGCGTGCGTCGCTCATCGGAAGGACAGAGGGCTGTCAATCTTCACCTCGGATCTTTAGCCGACTCGGTGGGCTGTAAAGGAAAGCGTCGCATTCAGCCACCAGTATAGGTGCCCTAATGATCTTTCCGGCTGCGCGAAACGGCCACTATACCGTGCCGTCCGTGAGGGTCTCTGGGCCATATAGCCGCCCCGCCCCGCCCCCCCGTGCCCCATCCTTAAACCTTCTCCTTTCCTCATATCCACAACCTCGGTTTGCAGGGCCTCGCAATTTTTCTTGGGTCACCCAACACCGCTATCAGCACCATCTCTCGGACACACCTGTCCCAACCCCGGACGCATCGGGCATAAGCGACGGGCACGCCAGTACCACACTTCGACGCGTCTATTACGACCGGGCTATATAGCGAAACTCTATAGTTTTCTTGGCGCAGTTCGAAACACGCAGAGACAAAGAAGATGGGGAACCGCGGGGTGCAGGATCGTTAACGGTGGAGGGTCGTGTACTATAGTCTTTGAACGCATCTGCATGAATCTCTCCTGCAAGGTTCTCGTTGTTGCCGCCTGCTGGTGCATATCTGCGCGCGCGCATCATCGATGAGACCTGAAGCGAACGAACGCTTCGCCAAGTTGCGGCATCACCTGCTCTTTCGTTCACAGCTTACGCCACACTTGGCGAGCGGATACGCTAAATGTGGGGAAAAAACAAAAAACGCCAGAGCACGTTCGCTGATTTATGCGAGACTTGAAGCGCACTGCCACCGTGAGTCATTCGTTCGCTGGTCGTTGTGCGACTCGGGTATTCCGAACCGGCCGGAGGCGTTCGGAAAAGCATTTGCGAAACAACGCTTGATGCAGGAGTTGTTCGTTTTTTTCGGTATAAGGCGTTGAGAGAAAAGGGGAGGGCGTCTTTCCAAACTATGGGATGTCTTAGGATGCACGCTGTCGGGGCTCATATATAACTCTCGGTGAGAACGCTGCAGCGGACGGACGCCGGCACGGAAATGAATGCTGAGATGGAACGCTGTCATCATGGAGCGGCTGCAAGATTTTCAGTCTGTCGGAATAGGAAATGAACAGCTGCGAGGAATTGATTTACGAGCTTTCCTTCGTGGCTTGGGTCCCCGTCAGCTTTCCGTGACCTTTACTTTGCCGTTTTCTGTGTTGTTGTTTTTTTTAAATCAGGGACGTGTGTACGAACACTGTGGCAAGTGAAGATGGAAGCAGCCCTGCTGGCGCTGTTATGCTAATTAGAAGTAGCAGTGCGAGTATGCCACCAACGATCAGTGGGTGCCCCCAACGCTCGTTGAGTGCCGATATGATAGTTTGTCACGCTACACATTGAGAAACTACTATACGTTGCGAAGGTGTTACAACGCTAACGGTGTCTGCGTGGGAATACCAAGTAGTGAGGAGGGTGGAAGAGGGGCAGGAAGGAGGCGATGTGGGAGAGCTTCCGCTCCTTGGATTTTGGATAAAATTGTCCTCTGCAGTAGTAATGAGCTGCGTAGCTTGATTAGCACCGTCCGTTAGCGAAAATCCATGAGAAAGAGCTTTCAGGATTGGCAGCCAGCTTTGGAAGTTACACGTTGATATGGAATCTTGCCGGTCGTGGGCAGGGAAAAGAAATACTGCATAGATGCCCCCCCCCCCCCCCCATCTTTCCCCATAAGAAAGTTCTGTAGATGCTCTTGATTCACTTTATAACGCTTGACGTGTCTAAAATCAACCAGCGACGTTTACAGTTGAGTTAAACAGTTCGTACTGTCTCTGTAGGCCTAAAGTCCGTTAAAAAGCAGCAAATAAAGGAAAAGTACATATGCCAATGACGCAGCTTTTAATGAGTCGTCTTGCATTCTTTCTGTCCCAACAGTCCCTTCTTGAAGCTTCTTTATGATATGCTGAAACAGCAAGCTCCAATCAAACGCTGTTTCAGTAGACGGGCCAAAACGATAAATACGGTGAGAAAACTAACAGACGTGACCTCGGCCGTCAGTTTTGTATGTGTCAGTGCTTTGAGTTTCAGTAACTTTCTCGCTTTGTACCGAAAATACCATCCAGTTAATGATCGGGATTTCGGCACGTAAAGCACCAGCAATAATTATCTAGTTAAACTTGGCTACGACGTGTACGAAGCGAGAAGCAGCTGTCGGTGTTGCAGCCGACTTGGCGACGTGTCGGGAGCACCGTGTTGGCACAAACGTTGAACACGACCACCGCACTGCATCGCGTGGAATGTAACGCGGACAGGCTCGTTCTCTCGGCTCAACTCGCACCATCCATCAAGATGAGTCTGTCGCGCTGAGACAAATCTGCAGGGAAACTCGTAGCGCACGCCAGCTATAGCGTGTCACCTCCCCCCCCCCCCTCCCTCTCACTAGTTTTTGCGACGAAAACAATCCCGCGAGGCTTAGAGAGCAAAACTGTGTTCCAACCAACCCGCGCCTTCTCCCCCGATTCCTTCTCTCCACTCCTGTTTGGCTCCGGATCCTCCTCGACAACTTTACGTTCGTACCGCCAATCCCAGTGCGCTTTGATTTTCTACGCTTTCTCTCGTTCCCTTTCTTCGGTGAGGCCCTATTACCGTTGTTCACTCGGGAGCCCAATGAGCAGAGCTAGAGAGATAAATTGAGGGAATCTAGGTACATTCGTTACAACGTCACTCTCGCTTCCTTCCCGTAAGGGAACAAAGGTAAAGCCGACGGTCAAGCTCCGTTTCTCATTTCACTCCAGCCTCACCACTTTGACGTCGTCTCTGTACCCACGAATGAATCTCGAGGAATCAAGTGCCGCAAAGCGAGAACCGGCGCTTCGCTCTCGCGGCATTAAGAGACGAACAGCCGAGGGAGCGAGGCGTCACAGCGCAGAAGTATCGCACCAGCCGCCGCAGAACGGGCCGGAGCCCATCCAGGGGCCGCGTCCCAAGCCTTAGTAG